>NW_027363478.1:600000-758731 GCF_046119375.1 Phyllobates terribilis | reverse complement strand
CTTTATCATGCTAGGATTAGCAGGAAAAAGCAAAAAATTTCAGAATTGCACCTTGCAATGTGGAGATATTACTGTTTGTGCATTTACAATATTCATTGATTTTTGCCATTGAAAAACATGTTTTTCATATACCAGAAATGTTTGAAGCTACTGACTGAATGAAAGGAGCTGGCATCTCACTCTCTTTGAATCTTCTTTATCATGCTAGGATTAACAGGAAAAAGCTAAAAATTTCAGAATTGCACCGTGCAATGTGGAGATATTACTGTTTGTGCATTTACAATATTCATTGATTTTTGCCATTGAAAAACATGTTTTCATATACCAGAAATGTTTGAAGCTACTGACTGAATGAAAGGAGCTGGCATCTCACTCTCTTTGAGTCTTCTTTATCATGCTAGGATTAGCAGGAAAAAGCAAAAAATTTCAGAATTGCACCTTGCAATGTGGAGATATTACTGTTTGTGCATTTACAATATTCATTGATTTTTGCCATTGAAAAAACATGTTTTTCATATACCAGAAATGTTTGAAGCTACTGACTGAATGAAAGAGCTGGCATCTCACTCTCTTTGAATCTTCTTTATCATGCTAGGATTAACAGGAAAAAGCAAAAAATTTCAGAATTGCACTTGCAATGTGGAGATATTACTGTTTGTGCATTTACAATATTCATTGATTTTTGCCATTGAAAAACATGTTTTTCATATACCAGAAATGTTTGAAGCTACTGACTGAATGAAAGGAGCTGGCATCTCACTCTCTTTGAATCTTCTTTATCATGCTAGGATTAACAGGAAAAAGCTAAAAATTTCAGAATTGCACCGTGCAATGTGGAGATATTACTGTTTGTGCATTTACAATATTCATTGATTTTTGCCATTGAAAAACATGTTTTTCATATACCAGAAATGTTTGAAGCTACTGACTGAATGAAAGGAGCTGGCATCTCACTCTCTTTGAATCTTCTTTATCATGCTAGGATTAGCAGGAAAAAGCAAAAAATTTCAGAATTGCACCTTGCAATGTGGAGATATTACTGTTTGTGCATTTACAATATTCATTGATTTTGCCATTGAAAAACATGTTTTTCATATACCAGAAATGTTTGAAGCTACTGACTGAATGAAAGGAGCTGGCATCTCACTCTCTTTGAATCTTCTTTATCATGCTAGGATTAACAGGAAAAAGCTAAAAATTTCAGAATTGCACCGTGCAATGTGGAGATATTACTGTTTGTGCATTTACAATATTCATTGATTTTTGCCATTGAAAAACATGTTTTTCATATACCAGAAATGTTTGAAGCTACTGACTGAATGAAAGGAGCTGGCATCTCACTCTCTTTGAATCTTCTTTATCATGCTAGGATTAGCAGGAAAAAGCAAAAAATTTCAGAATTGCACCTTGCAATGTGGAGATATTAATGTTTGTGCATTTACAATATTCATTGATTTTTGCCATTGAAAAACATGTTTTTCATATACCAGAAATGTTTGAAGCTACTGACTGAATGAAAGGAGCTGGCATCTCACTCTCTTTGAATCTTCTTTATCATGCTAGGATTAACAGGAAAAAGCAAAAAATTTCAGAATTGCACCTTGCAATGTGGAGATATTACTGTTTGTGCATTTACAATATTCATTGATTTTTGCCATTGAAAAACATGTTTTTCATATACCAGAAATGTTTGAAGCTACTGACTGAATGAAAGGAGCTGGCATCTCACTCTCTTTGAATCTTCTTTATCATGCTAGGATTAGCAGGAAAAAGCAAAAAATTTCAGAATTGCACCTTGCAATGTGGAGATATTACTGTTTGTGCATTTACAATATTCATTGATTTTTGCCATTGAAAAACATGTTTTTCATATACCAGAAATGTTTGAAGCTACTGACTGAATGAAAGGAGCTGGCATCTCACTCTCTTTGAATCTTCTTTATCATGCTAGGATTAACAGGAAAAAGCTAAAAATTTCAGAATTGCACCATGCAATGTGGAGATATTACTGTTTGTGCATTTACAATATTCATTGATTTTTGCCATTGAAAAACATGTTTTTCATATACCAGAAATGTTTGAAGCTACTGACTGAATGAAAGGAGCTGGCATCTCACTCTCTTTGAATCTTCTTTATCATGCTAGGATTAACAGGAAAAAGCTAAAAATTTCAGAATTGCACCGTGCAATGTGGAGATATTACTGTTTGTGCATTTACAATATTCATTGATTTTTGCCATTGAAAAACATGTTTTTCATATACCAGAAATGTTTGAAGCTACTGACTGAATGAAAGGAGCTGGCATCTCACTCTCTTTGAATCTTCTTTATCATGCTAGGATTAGCAGGAAAAAGCAAAAAATTTCAGAATTGCACCTTGCAATGTGGAGATATTACTGTTTGTGCATTTACAATATTCATTGATTTTTGCCATTGAAAAACATGTTTTTCATATACCAGAAATGTTTGAAGCTACTGACTGAATGAAAGGAGCTGGCATCTCACTCTCTTTGAATCTTCTTTATCATGCTAGGATTAACAGGAAAAAGCTAAAAATTTCAGAATTGCACCGTGCAATGTGGAGATATTACTGTTTGTGCATTTACAATATTCATTGATTTTTGCCATTGAAAAACATGTTTTTCATATACCAGAAATGTTTGAAGCTACTGACTGAATGAAAGGAGCTGGCATCTCACTCTCTTTGAATCTTCTTTATCATGCTAGGATTAGCAGGAAAAAGCAAAAAATTTCAGAATTGCACCTTGCAATGTGGAGATATTACTGTTTGTGCATTTACAATATTCATTGATTTTTGCCATTGAAAAACATGTTTTTCATATACCAGAAATGTTTGAAGCTACTGACTGAATGAAAGGAGCTGGCATCTCACTCTCTTTGAATCTTCTTTATCATGCTAGGATTAACAGGAAAAAGCAAAAAATTTCAGAATTGCACCTTGCAATGTGGAGATATTACTGTTTGTGCATTTACAATATTCATTGATTTTTGCCATTGAAAAACATGTTTTTCATATACCAGAAATGTTTGAAGCTACTGACTGAATGAAAGGAGCTGGCATCTCACTCTCTTTGAATCTTCTTTATCATGCTAGGATTAGCAGGAAAAAGCAAAAAATTTCAGAATTGCACCTTGCAATGTGGAGATATTACTGTTTGTGCATTTACAATATTCATTGATTTTTGCCATTGAAAAACATGTTTTTCATATACCAGAAATGTTTGAAGCTACTGACTGAATGAAAGGAGCTGGCATCTCACTCTCTTTGAATCTTCTTTATCATGATAGGATTAACAGGAAAAAGCTAAAAATTTCAGAATTGCACCGTGCAATGTGGAGATATTACTGTTTGTGCATTTACAATATTCATTGATTTTTGCCATTGAAAAACATGTTTTTCATATACCAGAAATGTTTGAAGCTACTGACTGAATGAAAGGAGCTGGCATCTCACTCTCTTTGAATCTTCTTTATCATGCTAGGATTAGCAGGAAACAGCAAAAAATTTCAGAATTGCACCTTGCAATGTGGAGATATTACTGTTTGTGCATTTACAATATTCATTGATTTTTGCCATTGAAAAACATGTTTTTCATATACCAGAAATGTTTGAAGCTACTGACTGAATGAAAGGAGCTGGCATCTCACTCTCTTTGAATCTTCTTTATCATGCTAGGATTAACAGGAAAAAGCAAAAAATTTCAGAATTGCACCTTGCAATGTGGAGATATTACTGTTTGTGCATTTACAATATTCATTGATTTTTGCCATTGAAAAACATGTTTTTCATATACCAGAAATGTTTGAAGCTACTGACTGAATGAAAGGAGCTGGCATCTCACTCTCTTTGAATCTTCTTTATCATGCTAGGATTAACAGGAAAAAGCTAAAAATTTCAGAATTGCACCGTGCAATGTGGAGATATTACTGTTTGTGCATTTACAATATTCATTGATTTTTGCCATTGAAAAACATGTTTTTCATATACCAGAAATGTTTGAAGCTACTGACTGAATGAAAGGAGCTGGCATCTCACTCTCTTTGAATCTTCTTTATCATGCTAGGATTAACAGGAAAAAGCTAAAAATTTCAGAATTGCACCGTGCAATGTGGAGATATTACTGTTTGTGCATTTACAATATTCATTGATTTTTGCCATTGAAAAACATGTTTTTCATATACCAGAAATGTTTGAAGCTACTGACTGAATGAAAGGAGCTGGCATCTCACTCTCTTTGAATCTTCTTTATCATGCTAGGATTAACAGGAAAAAGCTAAAAATTTCAGAATTGCACCGTGCAATGTGGAGATATTACTGTTTGTGCATTTACAATATTCATTGATTTTTGCCATTGAAAAACATCATGTTATTCATATACCAGAAATGATTGAAGCTACTGACTGAATGAAAGGAGCTGGCATCTCACTCTCTTTGAATCTTCTTTATCATGCTAAGAGGAGCAGGAAAAAGCAAAAAATTTCAGAATTGCACCTTGCAATGCGGAGAAATTACTGTTTGTGCATTTACAATATTCATTGATTTTTGCCATTGAAAAACGTCCAGAAATGATTGAAGCTACTGACTGAATGAAAGGAGCTGGCATCTCACTCTCTTTGAATCTTCTTTATCATGCTAAGAGGAGCAGGAAAAAGCAAAAAATTTCAGAATTGCACCTTGCAATGCGGAGAAATTACTGTTTGTGCATTTACAATATTCATTGATTTTTGCCATTGAAAAACATCATGTTATTCATATACCAGAAATGTTTGAAGCTACTGACTGAATGAAAGGAGCTGGCATCTCACTCTCTTTGAATCTTCTTTATCATACTAAGAGGAGCAGGAAAAAGCAAAAAATTTCAGAATTGCACCTTGCAATGCGGAGAAATTACTGTTTGTGCATTTACAATATTCATTGATTTTTGCCATTGAAAAACGTCCAGAAATGATTGAAGCTACTGACTGAATGAAAGGAGCTGGCATCTCACTCTCTTTGAATCTTCTTTATCATGCTAAGAGGAGCAGGAAAAAGCAAAAAATTTCAGAATTGCACCTTGCAATGCGGAGAAATTACTGTTTGTGCATTTACAATATTCATTGATTTTTGCCATTGAAAAACGTCCAGAAATGATTGAAGCTACTGACTGAATGAAAGGAGCTGGCATCTCACTCTCTTTGAATCTTCTTTATCATGCTAAGAGGAGCAGGAAAAAGCAAAAAATTTCAGAATTGCACCTTGCAATGCGGAGAAATTACTGTTTGTGCATTTACAATATTCATTGATTTTTGCCGCCATTGAAAAACATCATGTTATTCATATACCAGAAATGTTTGAAGCTACTGACTGAATGAAAGGAGCTGGCATCTCACTCTCTTTGAATCTTCTTTATCATGCTAAGAGGAGCAGGAAAAAGCAAAAAATTTCAGAATTGCACCTTGCAATGCGGAGAAATTACTGTTTGTGCATTTACAATATTCATTGATTTTTGCCATTGAAAAACGTCCAGAAATGATTGAAGCTACTGACTGAATGAAAGGAGCTGGCATCTCACTCTCTTTGAATCTTCTTTATCATGCTAAGAGGAGCAGGAAAAAGCAAAAAATTTCAGAATTGCACCTTGCAATGCGGAGAAATTACTGTTTGTGCATTTACAATATTCATTGATTTTTGCCATTGAAAAACATGTTTTTCATATACCAGAAATGTTTGAAGCTACTGACTGAATGAAAGGAGCTGGCATCTCACTCTCTTTGAATCTTCTTTATCATGCTAGGATTAGCAGGAAACAGCAAAAAATTTCAGAATTGCACCTTGCAATGTGGAGATATTACTGTTTGTGCATTTACAATATTCATTGATTTTTGCCATTGAAAAACATGTTTTTCATATACCAGAAATGTTTGAAGCTACTGACTGAATGAAAGGAGCTGGCATCTCACTCTCTTTGAATCTTCTTTATCATGCTAGGATTAACAGGAAAAAGCAAAAAATTTCAGAATTGCACCTTGCAATGTGGAGATATTACTGTTTGTGCATTTACAATATTCATTGATTTTTGCCATTGAAAAACATGTTTTTCATATACCAGAAATGTTTGAAGCTACTGACTGAATGAAAGGAGCTGGCATCTCACTCTCTTTGAATCTTCTTTATCATGCTAGGATTAACAGGAAAAAGCTAAAAATTTCAGAATTGCACCGTGCAATGTGGAGATATTACTGTTTGTGCATTTACAATATTCATTGATTTTTGCCATTGAAAAACATGTTTTTCATATACCAGAAATGTTTGAAGCTACTGACTGAATGAAAGGAGCTGGCATCTCACTCTCTTTGAATCTTCTTTATCATGCTAGGATTAGCAGGAAAAAGCAAAAAATTTCAGAATTGCACCTTGCAATGTGGAGATATTACTGTTTGTGCATTTACAATATTCATTGATTTTTGCCATTGAAAAACATGTTTTTCATATACCAGAAATGTTTGAAGCTACTGACTGAATGAAAGGAGCTGGCATCTCACTCTCTTTGAATCTTCTTTATCATGCTAGGATTAACAGGAAAAAGCTAAAAATTTCAGAATTGCACCGTGCAATGTGGAGATATTACTGTTTGTGCATTTACAATATTCATTGATTTTTGCCATTGAAAAACATGTTTTTCATATACCAGAAATGTTTGAAGCTACTGACTGAATGAAAGGAGCTGGCATCTCACTCTCTTTGAATCTTCTTTATCATGCTAGGATTAACAGGAAAAAGCTAAAAATTTCAGAATTGCACCGTGCAATGTGGAGATATTACTGTTTGTGCATTTACAATATTCATTGATTTTTGCCATTGAAAAACATCATGTTATTCATATACCAGAAATGATTGAAGCTACTGACTGAATGAAAGGAGCTGGCATCTCACTCTCTTTGAATCTTCTTTATCATGCTAAGAGGAGCAGGAAAAAGCAAAAAATTTCAGAATTGCACCTTGCAATGCGGAGAAATTACTGTTTGTGCATTTACAATATTCATTGATTTTTGCCATTGAAAAACGTCCAGAAATGATTGAAGCTACTGACTGAATGAAAGGAGCTGGCATCTCACTCTCTTTGAATCTTCTTTATCATGCTAAGAGGAGCAGGAAAAAGCAAAAAATTTCAGAATTGCACCTTGCAATGCGGAGAAATTACTGTTTGTGCATTTACAATATTCATTGATTTTTGCCATTGAAAAACATCATGTTATTCATATACCAGAAATGTTTGAAGCTACTGACTGAATGAAAGGAGCTGGCATCTCACTCTCTTTGAATCTTCTTTATCATACTAAGAGGAGCAGGAAAAAGCAAAAAATTTCAGAATTGCACCTTGCAATGCGGAGAAATTACTGTTTGTGCATTTACAATATTCATTGATTTTTGCCATTGAAAAACGTCCAGAAATGATTGAAGCTACTGACTGAATGAAAGGAGCTGGCATCTCACTCTCTTTGAATCTTCTTTATCATGCTAAGAGGAGCAGGAAAAAGCAAAAAATTTCAGAATTGCACCTTGCAATGCGGAGAAATTACTGTTTGTGCATTTACAATATTCATTGATTTTTGCCATTGAAAAACGTCCAGAAATGATTGAAGCTACTGACTGAATGAAAGGAGCTGGCATCTCACTCTCTTTGAATCTTCTTTACCATGCTAAGAGGAGCAGGAAAAAGCAAAAAATTTCAGAATTGCACCTTGCAATGCGGAGAAATTACTGTTTGTGCATTTACAATATTCATTGATTTTTGCCGCCATTGAAAAACATCATGTTATTCATATACCAGAAATGTTTGAAGCTACTGACTGAATGAAAGGAGCTGGCATCTCACTCTCTTTGAATCTTCTTTATCATGCTAAGAGGAGCAGGAAAAAGCAAAAAATTTCAGAATTGCACCTTGCAATGCGGAGAAATTACTGTTTGTGCATTTACAATATTCATTGATTTTTGCCATTGAAAAACGTCCAGAAATGATTGAAGCTACTGACTGAATGAAAGGAGCTGGCATCTCACTCTCTTTGAATCTTCTTTATCATGCTAAGAGGAGCAGGAAAAAGCAAAAAATTTCAGAATTGCACCTTGCAATGCGGAGAAATTACTGTTTGTGCATTTACAATATTCATTGATTTTTGCCATTGAAAAACATGTTTTTCATATACCAGAAATGTTTGAAGCTACTGACTGAATGAAAGGAGCTGGCATCTCACTCTCTTTGAATCTTCTTTATCATGCTAGGATTAACAGGAAAAAGCAAAAAATTTCAGAATTGCACCTTGCAATGTGGAGATATTACTGTTTGTGCATTTACAATATTCATTGATTTTTGCCATTGAAAAACATGTTTTTCATATACCAGAAATGTTTGAAGCTACTGACTGAATGAAAGGAGCTGGCATCTCACTCTCTTTGAATCTTCTTTATCATGCTAGGATTAACAGGAAAAAGCTAAAAATTTCAGAATTGCACCGTGCAATGTGGAGATATTACTGTTTGTGCATTTACAATATTCATTGATTTTTGCCATTGAAAAACATGTTTTTCATATACCAGAAATGTTTGAAGCTACTGACTGAATGAAAGGAGCTGGCATCTCACTCTCTTTGAATCTTCTTTATCATGCTAGGATTAGCAGGAAAAAGCAAAAAATTTCAGAATTGCACCTTGCAATGTGGAGATATTACTGTTTGTGCATTTACAATATTCATTGATTTTTGCCATTGAAAAACATGTTTTTCATATACCAGAAATGTTTGAAGCTACTGACTGAATGAAAGGAGCTGGCATCTCACTCTCTTTGAATCTTCTTTATCATGCTAGGATTAACAGGAAAAAGCTAAAAATTTCAGAATTGCACCGTGCAATGTGGAGATATTACTGTTTGTGCATTTACAATATTCATTGATTTTTGCCATTGAAAAACATGTTTTTCATATACCAGAAATGTTTGAAGCTACTGACTGAATGAAAGGAGCTGGCATCTCACTCTCTTTGAATCTTCTTTATCATGTTAGGATTAACAGGAAAAAGCTAAAAATTTCAGAATTGCACCGTGCAATGTGGAGATATTACTGTTTGTGCATTTACAATATTCATTGATTTTTGCCATTGAAAAACATCATGTTATTCATATACCAGAAATGATTGAAGCTACTGACTGAATGAAAGGAGCTGGCATCTCACTCTCTTTGAATCTTCTTTATCATGCTAAGAGGAGCAGGAAAAAGCAAAAAATTTCAGAATTGCACCTTGCAATGCGGAGAAATTACTGTTTGTGCATTTACAATATTCATTGATTTTTGCCATTGAAAAACATCATGTTATTCATATACCAGAAATGTTTGAAGCTACTGACTGAATGAAAGGAGCTGGCATCTCACTCTCTTTGAATCTTCTTTATCATACTAAGAGGAGCAGGAAAAAGCAAAAAATTTCAGAATTGCACCTTGCAATGCGGAGAAATTACTGTTTGTGCATTTACAATATTCATTGATTTTTGCCATTGAAAAACGTCCAGAAATGATTGAAGCTACTGACTGAATGAAAGGAGCTGGCATCTCACTCTCTTTGAATCTTCTTTATCATGCTAAGAGGAGCAGGAAAAAGCAAAAAATTTCAGAATTGCACCTTGCAATGCGGAGAAATTACTGTTTGTGCATTTACAATATTCATTGATTTTTGCCATTGAAAAACGTCCAGAAATGATTGAAGCTACTGACTGAATGAAAGGAGCTGGCATCTCACTCTCTTTGAATCTTCTTTATCATGCTAAGAGGAGCAGGAAAAAGCAAAAAATTTCAGAATTGCACCTTGCAATGCGGAGAAATTACTGTTTGTGCATTTACAATATTCATTGATTTTTGCCGCCATTGAAAAACATCATGTTATTCATATACCAGAAATGTTTGAAGCTACTGACTGAATGAAAGGAGCTGGCATCTCACTCTCTTTGAATCTTCTTTATCATGCTAAGAGGAGCAGGAAAAAGCAAAAAATTTCAGAATTGCACCTTGCAATGCGAAGAAATTACTGTTTGTGCATTTACAATATTCATTGATTTTTGCCATTGAAAAACATCATGTTATTCATATACCAGAAATGTTTGATGCTACTGACTGAATGAAAGGAGCTGGCATCTCACTCTCTTTGAATCTTCTTTATCATGCTAAGAGGAGCAGGAAAAAGCAAAAAATTTCAGAATTGCACCTTGCAATGCGGAGAAATTACTGTTTGTGCATTTACAATATTCATTGATTTTTGCCATTGAAAAACGTCCAGAAATGATTGAAGCTACTGACTGAATGAAAGGAGCTGGCATCTCACTCTCTTTGAATCTTCTTTATCATGCTAGGATTAACAGGAAAAAGCTAAAAATTTCAGAATTGCACCGTGCAATGTGGAGATATTACTGTTTGTGCATTTACAATATTCATTGATTTTTGCCATTGAAAAACATGTTTTTCATATACCAGAAATGTTTGAAGCTACTGACTGAATGAAAGGAGCTGGCATCTCACTCTCTTTGAATCTTCTTTATCATGCTAGGATTAACAGGAAAAAGCTAAAAATTTCAGAATTGCACCGTGCAATGTGGAGATATTACTGTTTGTGCATTTACAATATTCATTGATTTTTGCCATTGAAAAACATGTTTTTCATATACCAGAAATGTTTGAAGCTACTGACTGAATGAAAGGAGCTGGCATCTCACTCTCTTTGAATCTTCTTTATCATGCTAGGATTAGCAGGAAAAAGCAAAAAATTTCAGAATTGCACCTTGCAATGTGGAGATATTACTGTTTGTGCATTTACAATATTCATTGATTTTTGCCATTGAAAAACATGTTTTTCATATACCAGAAATGTTTGAAGCTACTGACTGAATGAAAGGAGCTGGCATCTCACTCTCTTTGAATCTTCTTTATCATGCTAGGATTAACAGGAAAAAGCAAAAAATTTCAGAATTGCACCTTGCAATGTGGAGATATTACTGTTTGTGCATTTACAATATTCATTGATTTTTGCCATTGAAAAACATGTTTTTCATATACCAGAAATGTTTGAAGCTACTGACTGAATGAAAGGAGCTGGCATCTCACTCTCTTTGAATCTTCTTTATCATGCTAGGATTAGCAGGAAAAAGCAAAAAATTTCAGAATTGCACCTTGCAATGTGGAGATATTACTGTTTGTGCATTTACAATATTCATTGATTTTTGCCATTGAAAAACATGTTTTTCATATACCAGAAATGTTTTAAGCTACTGACTGAATGAAAGGAGCTGGCATCTCACTCTCTTTGAATCTTCTTTATCATGCTAGGATTAACAGGAAAAAGCTAAAAATTTCAGAATTGCACCGTGCAATGTGGAGATATTACTGTTTGTGCATTTACAATATTCATTGATTTTTGCCATTGAAAAACATGTTTTTCATATACCAGAAATGTTTGAAGCTACTGACTGAATGAAAGGAGCTGGCATCTCACTCTCTTTGAATCTTCTTTATCATGCTAGGATTAACAGGAAAAAGCTAAAAATTTCAGAATTGCACCGTGCAATGTGGAGATATTACTGTTTGTGCATTTACAATATTCATTGATTTTTGCCATTGAAAAACATGTTTTTCATATACCAGAAATGTTTGAAGCTACTGACTGAATGAAAGGAGCTGGCATCTCACTCTCTTTGAATCTTCTTTACCATGCTAGGATTAGCAGGAAAAAGCAAAAAATTTCAGAATTGCACCTTGCAATGTGGAGATATTACTGTTTGTGCATTTACAATATTCATTGATTTTTGCCATTGAAAAACATGTTTTTCATATACCAGAAATGTTTGAAGCTACTGACTGAATGAAAGGAGCTGGCATCTCACTCTCTTTGAATCTTCTTTATCATGCTAGGATTAACAGGAAAAAGCTAAAAATTTCAGAATTGCACCGTGCAATGTGGAGATATTACTGTTTGTGCATTTACAATATTCATTGATTTTTGCCATTGAAAAACATGTTTTTCATATACCAGAAATGTTTGAAGCTACTGACTGAATGAAAGGAGCTGGCATCTCACTCTCTTTGAATCTTCTTTATCATGCTAGGATTAGCAGGAAAAAGCAAAAAATTTCAGAATTGCACCTTGCAATGTGGAGATATTACTGTTTGTGCATTTACAATATTCATTGATTTTTGCCATTGAAAAACATGTTTTTCATATACCAGAAATGTTTGAAGCTACTGACTGAATGAAAGGAGCTGGCATCTCACTCTCTTTGAATCTTCTTTATCATGCTAGGATTAACAGGAAAAAGCAAAAAATTTCAGAATTGCACCTTGCAATGTGGAGATATTACTGTTTGTGCATTTACAATATTCATTGATTTTTGCCATTGAAAAACATGTTTTTCATATACCAGAAATGTTTGAAGCTACTGACTGAATGAAAGGAGCTGGCATCTCACTCTCTTTGAATCTTCTTTATCATGCTAGGATTAGCAGGAAAAAGCAAAAAATTTCAGAATTGCACCTTGCAATGTGGAGATATTACTGTTTGTGCATTTACAATATTCATTGATTTTTGCCATTGAAAAACATGTTTTTCATATACCAGAAATGTTTGAAGCTACTGACTGAATGAAAGGAGCTGGCATCTCACTCTCTTTGAATCTTCTTTATCATGCTAGGATTAACAGGAAAAAGCTAAAAATTTCAGAATTGCACCGTGCAATGTGGAGATATTACTGTTTGTGCATTTACAATATTCATTGGTTTTTGCCATTGAAAAACATGTTTTTCATATACCAGAAATGTTTGAAGCTACTGACTGAATGAAAGGAGCTGGCATCTCACTCTCTTTGAATCTTCTTTATCATGCTAGGATTAGCAGGAAAAAGCAAAAAATTTCAGAATTGCACCTTGCAATGTGGAGATATTACTGTTTGTGCATTTACAATATTCATTGATTTTTGCCATTGAAAAACATGTTTTTCATATACCAGAAATGTTTGAAGCTACTGACTGAATGAAAGGAGCTGGCATCTCACTCTCTTTGAATCTTCTTTATCATGCTAGGATTAACAGGAAAAAGCAAAAAATTTCAGAATTGCACCTTGCAATGTGGAGATATTACTGTTTGTGCATTTACAATATTCATTGATTTTTGCCATTGAAAAACATGTTTTTCATATACCAGAAATGTTTGAAGCTACTGACTGAATGAAAGGAGCTGGCATCTCACTCTCTTTGAAACTTCTTTATCATGCTAGGATTAACAGGAAAAAGCTAAAAATTTCAGAATTGCACCGTGCAATGTGGAGATATTACTGTTTGTGCATTTACAATATTCATTGATTTTTGCCATTGAAAAACATGTTTTTCATATACCAGAAATGTTTGAAGCTACTGACAGAATGAAAGGAGCTGGCATCTCACTCTCTTTGAATCTTCTTTATCATGCTAGGATTAGCAGGAAAAAGCAAAAAATTTCAGAATTGCACCTTGCAATGTGGAGATATTACTGTTTGTGCATTTACAATATTCATTGATTTTTGCCATTGAAAAACATGTTTTTCATATACCAGAAATGTTTGAAGCTACTGACTGAATGAAAGGAGCTGGCATCTCACTCTCTTTGAATCTTCTTTATCATGCTAGGATTAACAGGAAAAAGCTAAAAATTTCAGAATTGCACCGTGCAATGTGGAGATATTACTGTTTGTGCATTTACAATATTCATTGATTTTTGCCATTGAAAAACATGTTTTTCATATACCAGAAATGTTTGAAGCTACTGACTGAATGAAAGGAGCTGGCATCTCACTCTCTTTGAATCTTCTTTATCATGCTAGGATTAACAGGAAAAAGCTAAAAATTTCAGAATTGCACCGTGCAATGTGGAGATATTACTGTTTGTGCATTTACAATATTCATTGATTTTTGCCATTGAAAAACATCATGTTATTCATATACCAGAAATGATTGAAGCTACTGACTGAATGAAAGGAGCTGGCATCTCACTCTCTTTGAATCTTCTTTATCATGCTAAGAGGAGCAGGAAAAAGCAAAAAATTTCAGAATTGCACCTTGCAATGCGGAGAAATTACTGTTTGTGCATTTACAATATTCATTGATTTTTGCCATTGAAAAACGTCCAGAAATGATTGAAGCTACTGACTGAATGAAAGGAGCTGGCATCTCACTCTCTTTGAATCTTCTTTATCATGCTAAGAGGAGCAGGAAAAAGCAAAAAATTTCAGAATTGCACCTTGCAATGCGGAGAAATTACTGTTTGTGCATTTACAATATTCATTGATTTTTGCCATTGAAAAACGTCCAGAAATGATTGAAGCTACTGACTGAATGAAAGGAGCTCTCATCTCACTCTCTTTGAATCTTCTTTATCATGCTAAGAGGAGCAGGAAAAAGCAAAAAATTTCAGAATTGCACCTTGCAATGCGGAGAAATTACTGTTTGTGCATTTACAATATTCATTGATTTTTGCCATTGAAAAACATCATGTTATTCATATACCAGAAATGTTTGAAGCTACTGACTGAATGAAAGGAGCTGGCATCTCACTCTCTTTGAATCTTCTTTATAATGCTAAGAGGAGCAGGAAAAAGCAAAAAATTTCAGAATTGCACCTTCAATGCGGAGAAATTACTGTTTGTGCATTTACAATATTCATTGATTTTTGCCATTGAAAAACGTCCAGAAATGATTGAAGCTACTGTCTGAATGAAAGGAGCTGGCATCTCACTCTCTTTGAATCTTCTTTATCATGCTAAGAGGAGCAGGAAAAAGCAAAAAATTTCAGAATTGCACCTTGCAATGCGGAGAAATTACTGTTTGTGCATTTACAATATTCATTAATTTTTGCCATTGAAAAACATCATGTTATTCATATACCAGAAATGATTGAAGCTACTGACTGAATGAAAGGAGCTGGCATCTCACTCTCTTTGAATCTTCTTTATCATGCTAAGAGGAGCAGGAAAAAGCAAAAAATTTCAGAATTGCACCTTGCAATGCGGAGAAATTACTGTTTGTGCATTTACAATATTCATTGATTTTTGCCATTGAAAAACATCATGTTATTCATATACCAGAAATGTTTGAAGCTACTGACTGAATGAAAGGAGCTGGCATCTCACTCTCTTTGAATCTTCTTTATCATACTAAGAGGAGCAGGAAAAAGCAAAAAATTTCAGAATTGCACCTTGCAATGCGGAGAAATTACTGTTTGTGCATTTACAATATTCATTGATTTTTGCCATTGAAAAACGTCCAGAAATGATTGAAGCCACTGACTGAATGAAAGGAGCTGGCATCTCACTCTCTTTGAATCTTCTTTATCATGCTAAGAGGAGCAGGAAAAAGCAAAAAATTTCAGAATTGCACCTTGCAATGCGGAGAAATTACTGTTTGTGCATTTACAATATTCATTGATTTTTGCCATTGAAAAACGTCCAGAAATGATTGAAGCTACTGACTGAATGAAAGGAGCTGGCATCTCACTCCCTTTGAATCTTCTTTATCATGCTAAGAGGAGCAGGAAAAAGCAAAAAATTTCAGAATTGCACCTTGCAATGCGGAGAAATTACTGTTTGTGCATTTACAATATTCATTGATTTTTGCCGCCATTGAAAAACATCATGTTATTCATATACCAGAAATGTTTGAAGCTACTGACTGAATGAAAGGAGCTGGCATCTCACTCTCTTTGAATCTTCTTTATCATGCTAAGAGGAGCAGGAAAAAGCAAAAAATTTCAGAATTGCACCTTGCAATGCGAAGAAATTACTGTTTGTGCATTTACAATATTCATTGATTTTTGCCATTGAAAAACATCATGTTATTCATATACCAGAAATGTTTGATGCTACTGACTGAATGAAAGGAGCTGGCATCTCACTCTCTTTGAATCTTCTTTATCATGCTAAGAGGAGCAGGAAAAAGCAAAAAATTTCAGAATTGCACCTTGCAATGCGGAGAAATTACTGTTTGTGCATTTACAATATTCATTGATTTTTGCCATTGAAAAACGTCCAGAAATGATTGAAGCTACTGACTGAATGAAAGGAGCTGGCATCTCACTCTCTTTGAATCTTCTTTATCATGCTAGGATTAACAGGAAAAAGCTAAAAATTTCAGAATTGCACCGTGCAATGTGGAGATATTACTGTTTGTGCATTTACAATATTCATTGATTTTTGCCATTGAAAAACATGTTTTTCATATACCAGAAATGTTTGAAGCTACTGACTGAATGAAAGGAGCTGGCATCTCACTCTCTTTAAATCTTCTTTATCATGCTAGGATTAACAGGAAAAAGCTAAAAATTTCAGAATTGCACCGTGCAATGTGGAGATATTACTGTTTGTGCATTTACAATATTCATTGATTTTTGCCATTGAAAAACATGTTTTTCATATACCAGAAATGTTTGAAGCTACTGACTGAATGAAAGGAGCTGGCATCTCACTCTCTTTGAATCTTCTTTATCATGCTAGGATTAGCAGGAAAAAGCAAAAAATTTCAGAATTGCACCTTGCAATGTGGAGATATTACTGTTTGTGCATTTACAATATTCATTGATTTTTGCCATTGAAAAACATGTTTTTCATATACCAGAAATGTTTGAAGCTACTGACTGAATGAAAGGAGCTGGCATCTCACTCTCTTTGAATCTTCTTTATCATGCTAGGATTAACAGGAAAAAGCAAAAAATTTCAGAATTGCACCTTGCAATGTGGAGATATTACTGTTTGTGCATTTACAATATTCATTGATTTTTGCCATTGAAAAACATGTTTTTCATATACCAGAAATGTTTGAAGCTACTGACTGAATGAAAGGAGCTGGCATCTCACTCTCTTTGAATCTATATCATGCTAGGATTAACAGGAAAAAGCTAAAAATTTCAGAATTGCACCGTGCAATGTGGAGATATTACTGTTTGTGCATTTACAATATTCATTGATTTTTGCCATTGAAAAACATGTTTTTCATATACCAGAAATGTTTGAAGCTACTGACTGAATGAAAGGAGCTGGCATCTCACTCTCTTTGAATCTTCTTTATCATGCTAGGATTAGCAGGAAAAAGCAAAAAATTTCAGAATTGCACCTTGCAATGTGGAGATATTACTGTTTGTGCATTTACAATATTCATTGATTTTTGCCATTGAAAAACATGTTTTTCATATACCAGAAATGTTTGAAGCTACTGACTGAATGAAAGGAGCTGGCATCTCACTCTCTTTGAATCTTCTTTATCATGCTAGGATTAACAGGAAAAAGCTAAAAATTTCAGAATTGCACCGTGCAATGTGGAGATATTACTGTTTGTGCATTTACAATATTCATTGATTTTTGCCATTGAAAAACATGTTTTTCATATACCAGAAATGTTTGAAGCTACTGACTGAATGAAAGGAGCTGGCATCTCACTCTCTTTGAATCTTCTTTATCATGCTAGGATTAGCAGGAAAAAGCAAAAAATTTCAGAATTGCACCTTGCAATGTGGAGATATTACTGTTTGTGCATTTACAATATTCATTGATTTTTGCCATTGAAAAACATGTTTTTCATATACCAGAAATGTTTGAAGCTACTGACTGAATGAAAGGAGCTGGCATCTCACTCTCTTTGAATCTTCTTTATCATGCTAGGATTAACAGGAAAAAGCAAAAAATTTCAGAATTGCACCTTGCAATGTGGAGATATAACTGTTTGTGCATTTACAATATTCATTGATTTTTGCCATTGAAAAACATGTTTTTCATATACCAGAAATGTTTGAAGCTACTGACTGAATGAAAGGAGCTGGCATCTCACTCTCTTTGAATCTTCTTTATCATGCTAGGATTAACAGGAAAAAGCTAAAAATTTCAGAATTGCACCGTGCAATGTGGAGATATTACTGTTTGTGCATTTACAATATTCACTGATTTTTGCCATTGAAAAACATGTTTTTCATATACCAGAAATGTTTGAAGCTAATGACTGAATGAAAGGAGCTGGCATCTCACTCTCTTTGAATCTTCTTTATCATGCTAGGATTAGCAGGAAAAAGCAAAAAATTTCAGAATTGCACCTTGCAATGTGGAGATATTACTGTTTGTGCATTTACAATATTCATTGATTTTTGCCATTGAAAAACATGTTTTTCATATACCAGAAATGTTTGAAGCTACTGACTGAATGAAAGGAGCTGGCATCTCACTCTCTTTGAATCTTCTTTATCATGCTAGGATTAACAGGAAAAAGCTAAAAATTTCAGAATTGCACCGTGCAATGTGGAGATATTACTGTTTGTGCATTTACAATATTCATTGATTTTTGTCATTGAAAAACATGTTTTTCATATACCAGAAATGTTTGAAGCTACTGACTGAATGAAAGGAGCTGGCATCTCACTCTCTTTGAATCTTCTTTATCATGCTAGGATTAGCAGGAAAAAGCAAAAAATTTCAGAATTGCACCTTGCAATGTGGAGATATTACTGTTTGTGCATTTACAATATTCATTGATTTTTGCCATTGAAAAACATGTTTTTCATATACCAGAAATGTTTGAAGCTACTGACTGAATGAAAGGAGCTGGCATCTCACTCTCTTTGAATCTTCTTTATCATGCTAGGATTAACAGGAAAAAGCAAAAAATTTCAGAATTGCACCTTGCAATGTGGAGATATTACTGTTTGTGCATTTACAATATTCATTGATTTTTGCCATTGAAAAACATGTTTTTCATATACCAGAAATGTTTGAAGCTACTGACTGAATGAAAGGAGCTGGCATCTCACTCTCTTTGAATCTTCTTTATCATGCTAGGATTAACAGGAAAAAGCTAAAAATTTCAGAATTGCACCGTGCAATGTGGAGATATTACTGTTTGTGCATTTACAATATTCATTGATTTTTGCCATTGAAAAACATGTTTTTCATATACCAGAAATGTTTGAAGCTACTGACTGAATGAAAGGAGCTGGCATCTCACTCTCTTTGAATCTTCTTTATCATGCTAGGATTAGCAGGAAAAAGCAAAAAATTTCAGAATTGCACCTTGCAATGTGGAGATATTACTGTTTGTGCATTTACAATATTCATTGATTTTTGCCATTGAAAAACATGTTTTTCATATACCAGAAATGTTTGAAGCTACTGACTGAATGAAAGGAGCTGGCATCTCACTCTCTTTGAATCTTCTTTATCATGCTAGGATTAACAGGAAAAAGCAAAAAATTTCAGAATTGCACCTTGCAATGTGGAGATATTACTGTTTGTGCATTTACAATATTCATTGATTTTTGCCATTGAAAAACATGTTTTTCATATACCAGAAATGTTTGAAGCTACTGACTGAATGAAAGGAGCTGGCATCTCACTCTCTTTGAATCTTCTTTATCATGCTAGGATTAACAGGAAAAAGCTAAAAATTTCAGAATTGCACCGTGCAATGTGGAGATATTACTGTTTGTGCATTTACAATATTCATTGATTTTTGCCATTGAAAAACATGTTTTTCATATACCAGAAATGTTTGAAGCTACTGACTGAATGAAAGGAGCTGGCATCTCACTCTCTTTGAATCTTCTTTATCATGCTAGGATTAGCAGGAAAAAGCAAAAAATTTCAGAATTGCACCTTGCAATGTGGAGATATTACTGTTTGTGCATTTACAATATTCATTGATTTTTGCCATTGAAAAACATGTTTTTCATATACCAGAAATGTTTGAAGCTACTGACTGAATGAAAGGAGCTGGCATCTCACTCTCTTTGAATCTTCTTTATCATGCTAGGATTAACAGGAAAAAGCTAAAAATTTCAGAATTGCACCGTGCAATGTGGAGATATTACTGTTTGTGCATTTACAATATTCATTGATTTTTGCCATTGAAAAACATGTTTTTCATATACCAGAAATGTTTGAAGCTACTGACTGAATGAAAGGAGCTGGCATCTCACTCTCTTTGAATCTTCTTTATCATGCTAGGATTAACAGGAAAAAGCAAAAAATTTCAGAATTGCACCTTGCAATGTGGAGATATTACTGTTTGTGCATTTACAATATTCATTGATTTTTGCCATTGAAAAACATGTTTTTCATATACCAGAAATGTTTGAAGCTACTGACTGAATGAAAGGAGCTGGCATCTCACTCTCTTTGAATCTTCTTTATCATGCTAGGATTAACAGGAAAAAGCTAAAAATTTCAGAATTGCACCGTGCAATGTGGAGATATTACTGTTTGTGCATTTACAATATTCATTGATTTTTGCCATTGAAAAACATGTTTTTCATATACCAGAAATGTTTGAAGCTACTGACTGAATGAAAGGAGCTGGCATCTCACTCTCTTTGAATCTTCTTTATCATGCTAGGATTAGCAGGAAAAAGCAAAAAATTTCAGAATTGCACCTTGCAATGTGGAGATATTACTGTTTGTGCATTTACAATATTCATTGATTTTTGCCATTGAAAAACATGTTTTTCATATACCAGAAATGTTTGAAGCTACTGACTGAATGAAAGGAGCTGGCATCTCACTCTCTTTGAATCTTCTTTATCATGCTAGGATTAACAGGAAAAAGCTAAAAATTTCAGAATTGCACCGTGCAATGTGGAGATATTACTGTTTGTGCATTTACAATATTCATTGATTTTTGCCATTGAAAAACATGTTTTTCATATACCAGAAATGTTTGAAGCTACTGACTGAATGAAAGGAGCTGGCATCTCACTCTCTTTGAATCTTCTTTATCATGCTAGGATTAACAGGAAAAAGCTAAAAATTTCAGAATTGCACCGTGCTATGTGGAGATATTACTGTTTGTGCATTTACAATATTCATTGATTTTTGCCATTGAAAAACATCATGTTATTCATATACCAGAAATGATTGAAGCTACTGACTGAATGAAAGGAGCTGGCATCTCACTCTCTTTGAATCTTCTTTATCATGCTAAGAGGAGCAGGAAAAAGCAAAAAATTTCAGAATTGCACCTTGCAATGCGGAGAAATTACTGTTTGTGCATTTACAATATTCATTGATTTTTGCCATTGAAAAACGTCCAGAAATGATTGAAGCTACTGACTGAATGAAAGGAGCTGGCATCTCACTCTCTTTGAATCTTCTTTATCATGCTAAGAGGAGCAGGAAAAAGCAAAAAATTTCAGAATTGCACCTTGCAATGCGGAGAAATTACTGTTTGTGCATTTACAATATTCATTGATTTTTGCCATTGAAAAACGTCCAGAAATGATTGAAGCTACTGACTGAATGAAAGGAGCTCTCATCTCATTCTCTTTGAATCTTCTTTATCATGCTAAGAGGAGCAGGAAAAAGCAAAAAATTTCAGAATTGCACCTTGCAATGCGGAGAAATTACTGTTTGTGCATTTACAATATTCATTGATTTTTGCCATTGAAAAACATCATGTTATTCATATACCAGAAATGTTTGAAGCTACTGACTGAATGAAAGGAGCTGGCATCTCACTCTCTTTGAATCTTCTTTATCATGCTAAGAGGAGCAGGAAAAAGCAAAAAATTTCAGAATTGCACCTTCAATGCGGAGAAATTACTGTTTGTGCATTTACAATATTCATTGATTTTTGCCATTGAAAAACGTCCAGAAATGATTGAAGCTACTGACTGAATGAAAGGAGCTGGCATCTCACTCTCTTTGAATCTTCTTTATCATGCTAAGAGGAGCAGGAAAAAGCAAAAAATTTCAGAATTGCACCTTGCAATGCGGAGAAATTACTGTTTGTGCATTTACAATATTCATTGATTTTTGCCATTGAAAAACGTCCAGAAATGATTGAAGCTACTGACTGAATGAAAGGAGCTGGCATCTCACTCTCTTTGAATCTTCTTTATCATGCTAAGAGGAGCAGGAAAAAGCAAAAAATTTCAGAATTGCACCTTGCAATGCGGAGAAATTACTGTTTGTGCATTTACAATATTCATTGATTTTTGCCATTGAAAAACATCCAGAAATGATTGAAGCTACTGACTGAATGAAAGGAGCTGGCATCTCACTCTCTTTGAATCTTCTTTATCATGCTAAGAGGAGCAGGAAAAAGCAAAAAATTTCAGAATTGCACCTTGCAATGCGGAGAAATTACTGTTTGTGCATTTACAATATTCATTGATTTTTGCCATTGAAAAACGTCCAGAAATGATTGAAGCTACTGACTGAATGAAAGGAGCTGGCATCTCAGTCTCTTTGAATCTTCTTTATCATGCTAAGAGGAGCAGGAAAAAGCAAAAAATTTCAGAATTGCACCTTGCAATGCGGAGAAATTACTGTTTGTGCATCTACAATATTCATTGATTTTTGCCGTTGAAAAACGTCCAGAAATGATTGAAGCTACTGACTGAATGAAAGGAGCTGGCATCTCACTCTCTTTGAGTCTTCTTTACCATGCTAAGAGGAGCAGGAAAAAGCAAAAAATTTCAGAATTGCACCTTGCAATGCGGAGAAATTACTGTTTGTGCATTTACAATATTCATTGATTTTTGCCATTGAAAAACGTCCAGAAATGATTGAAGCTACTGACTGAATGAAAGGAGCTGGCATCTCACTCTCTTTGAATCTTCTTTATCATGCTAAGAGGAGCAGGAAAAAGCAAAAAATTTCAGAATTGCACCTTGCAATGCGGAGAAATTACTGTTTGTGCATTTACAATATTCATTGATTTTTGCCATTGAAAAACATCATGTTATTCATATACCAGAAATGATTGAAGCTACTGACTGAATGAAAGGAGCTGGCATCTCACTCTCTTTGAATCTTCTTTATCATGCTAAGAGGAGCAGGAAAAAGCAAAAAATTTCAGAATTGCACCTTGCAATGCGGAGAAATTACTGTTTGTGCATTTACAATATTCATTGATTTTTGCCATTGAAAAACGTCCAGAAATGATTGAAGCTACTGACTGAATGAAAGGAGCTGGCATCTCACTCTCTTTGAATCTTCTTTATCATGCTAAGAGGAGCAGGAAAAAGCAAAAAATTTCAGAATTGCACCTTGCAATGCGGAGAAATTACTGTTTGTGCATTTACAATATTCATTGATTTTTGCCATTGAAAAACGTCCAGAAATGATTGAAGCTACTGACTGAATGAAAGGAGCTCTCATCTCACTCTCTTTGAATCTTCTTTATCATGCTAAGAGGAGCAGGAAAAAGCAAAAAATTTCAGAATTGCACCTTGCAATGCGGAGAAATTACTGTTTGTGCATTTACAATATTCATTGATTTTTGCCATTGAAAAACATCATGTTATTCATATACCAGAAATGTTTGAAGCTACTGACTGAATGAAAGGAGCTGGCATCTCACTCTCTTTGAATCTTCTTTATCATGCTAAGAGGAGCAGGAAAAAGCAAAAAATTTCAGAATTGCACCTTCAATGCGGAGAAATTACTGTTTGTGCATTTACAATATTCATTGATTTTTGCCATTGAAAAACGTCCAGAAATGATTGAAGCTACTGACTGAATGAAAGGAGCTGGCATCTCACTCTCTTTGAATCTTCTTTATCATGCTAAGAGGAGCAGGAAAAAGCAAAAAATTTCAGAATTGCACCTTGCAATGCGGAGAAATTACTGTTTGTGCATTTACAATATTCATTAATTTTTGCCATTGAAAAACATCATGTTATTCATATACCAGAAATGATTGAAGCTACTGACTGAATGAAAGGAGCTGGCATCTCACTCTCTTTGAATCTTCTTTATCATGCTAAGAGGAGCAGGAAAAAGCAAAAAATTTCAGAATTGCACCTTGCAATGCGGAGAAATTACTGTTTGTGCATTTACAATATTCATTGATTTTTGCCATTGAAAAACATCATGTTATTCATATACCAGAAATGTTTGAAGCTACTGACTGAATGAAAGGAGCTAGCATCTCACTCTCTTTGAATCTTCTTTATCATACTAAGAGGAGCAGGAAAAAGCAAAAAATTTCAGAATTGCACCTTGCAATGCGGAGAAATTACTGTTTGTGCATTTACAATATTCATTGATTTTTGCCATTGAAAAACGTCCAGAAATGATTGAAGCTACTGACTGAATGAAAGGAGCTGGCATCTCACTCTCTTTGAATCTTCTTTATCATGCTAAGAGGAGCAGGAAAAAGCAAAAAATTTCAGAATTGCACCTTGCAATGCGGAGAAATTACTGTTTGTGCATTTACAATATTCATTGATTTTTGCCATTGAAAAACGTCCAGAAATGATTGAAGCTACTGACTGAATGAAAGGAGCTGGCATCTCACTCTCTTTGAATCTTCTTTATCATGCTAAGAGGAGCAGGAAAAAGCAAAAAATTTCAGAATTGCACCTTGCAATGCGGAGAAATTACTGTTTGTGCATTTACAATATTCATTGATTTTTGCCATTGAAAAACATCATGTTATTCATATACCAGAAATGTTTGAAGCTACTGACTGAATGAAAGGAGCTGGCATCTCACTCTCTTTGAATCTTCTTTATCATGCTAAGAGGAGCAGGAAAAAGCAAAAAATTTCAGAATTGCACCTTGCAAAGCGAAGAAATTACTGTTTGTGCATTTACAATATTCATTGATTTTTGCCATTGAAAAACATCATGTTATTCATATACCAGAAATGTTTGAAGCTACTGACTGAATGAAAGGAGCTGGCATCTCACTCTCTTTGAATCTTCTTTATCATGCTAAGAGGAGCAGGAAAAAGCAAAAAATTTCAGAATTGCACCTTGCAATGCGGAGAAATTACTGTTTGTGCATTTACAATATTCATTGATTTTTGCCATTGAAAAACGTCCAGAAATGATTGAAGCTACTGACTGAATGAAAGGAGCTGGCATCTCACTCTCTTTGAATCTTCTTTATCATGCTAAGAGGAGCAGGAAAAAGCAAAAAATTTCAGAATTGCACCTTGCAATGCGGAGAAATTACTGTTTGTGCATTTACAATATTCATTGATTTTTGCCATTGAAAAACATCATGTTATTCATATACCAGAAATGATTGAAGCTACTGACTGAATGAAAGGAGCTGGCATCTCACTCTCTTTGAATCTTCTTTATCATGCTAAGAGGAGCAGGAAAAAGCAAAAAATTTCAGAATTGCACCTTGCAATGCGGAGAAATTACTGTTTGTGCATTTACAATATTCATTGATTTTTGCCATTGAAAAACGTCCAGAAATGATTGAAGCTACTGACTGAATGAAAGGAGCTGGCATCTCACTCTCTTTGAATCTTCTTTATCATGCTAAGAGGAGCAGGAAAAAGCAAAAAATTCAGAATTGCACCTTGCAATGCGGAGAAATTACTGTTTGTGCATTTACAATATTCATTGATTTTTGCCATTGAAAAACGTCCAGAAATGATTGAAGCTACTGACTGAATGAAAGGAGCTGGCATCTCAGTCTCTTTGAATCTTCTTTATCATGCTAAGAGGAGCAGGAAAAAGAAAAAAATTTCAGAATTGCACCTTGCAATGCGGAGAAATTACTGTTTGTGCATCTACAATATTCATTGATTTTTGCCATTGAAAAACATCATGTTATTCATATACCAGAAATGTTTGAAGCTACTGACTGAATGAAAGGAGCTGGCATCTCACTCTATTTGAATCTTCTTTATCATGCTAAGAGGAGCAGGAAAAAGCAAAAAATTTCAGAATTGCACCTTGCAATGCGGAGAAATTACTGTTTGTGCATTTACAATATTCATTGATTTTTGCCATTGAAAAATGTCCAGAAATGATTGAAGCTACTGACTGAAAGGAGCTGGCATCTCACTCTCTTTGAATCTTCTTTATCATGCTAAGAGGAGCAGGAAAAAGCAAAAAATTTCAGAATTGCACCTTGCAATGCGGAGAAATTACTGTTTGTGCATTTACAATATTCATTGATTTTTGCCATTGAAAAACGTCCAGAAATGATTGAAGCTACTGACTGAATGAAAGGAGCTGGCATCTCACTCTCTTTGAATCTTCTTTATCATGCTAAGAGGAGCAGGAAAAAGCAAAAAAATTCAGAATTGCACCTTGCAATGCGGAGAAATTACTGTTTGTGCATTTACAATATTCATTGATTTTTGCCATTGAAAAACATCATGTTATTCATATACCAGAAATGATTGAAGCTACTGACTGAATGAAAGGAGCTGGCATCTCACGCTCTTTGAATCTTCTTTTTCATGCTAAGAGGAGCAGGAAAAAGCAAAACATTTCAGAATTGCACCTTGCAATGCGGAGAAATTACTGTTTGTGCATTTACAATATTCATTGATTTTTGCCATTGAAAAACGTCCAGAAATGATTGAAGCTACTGACTGAATGAAAGGAGCTGGCATCTCACTCTCTTTGAATCTTCTTTATCATGCTAAGAGGAGCAGGAAAAAGCAAAAAATTTCAGAATTGCACCTTGCAATGCGGAGAAATTACTGCTTGTGCATTTACAATATTCATTGATTTTTGCCATTGAAAAACGTCCAGAAATGATTGAAGCTACTGACTGAATGAAAGGAGCTGGCATCTCACTCTCTTTGAGTCTTCTTTATCATGCTAAGAGGAGCAGGAAAAAGCAAAAAATTTCAGAATTGCACCTTGCAATGCGGAGAAATTACTGTTTGTGCATTTACAATATTCATTGATTTTTGCCATTGAAAAACGTCCAGAAATGATTAAAGCTACTGACTGAATGAAAGGAGCTGGCATCTCACTCTCTTTGAATCTTCTTTATCATGCTAAGAGGAGCAGGAAAAAGCAAAAAATTTCAGAATTGCACCTTGCAATGCGGAGAAATTACTGTTTGTGCATTTACAATATTCATTGATTTTTGCTATTGAAAAACGTCCAGAAATGATTGAAGCTACTGACTGAATGAAAGGAGCTGGCATCTCACTCTCTTAGAATCTTCTTTATCATGCTAAGAGGAGCAGGAAAAAGCAAAAAATTTCAGAATTGCACCTTGCAATGCGGAGAAATTACTGTTTGTGCATTTACAATATTCATTGATTTTTGCCGTTGAAAAACGTCCAGAAATGATTGAAGCTACTGACTGAATGAAAGGAGCTGGCATCTCATTCTCTTTGAATCTTCTTTATCATGCTAAGAGGAGCAGTAAAAAGCAAAAAATTTCAGAATTGCACCTTGCAATGCGGAGAAATTACTGTTTGTGCATTTACAATATTCATTGATTTTTGCCATTGAAAAACGTCCAGAAATGATTGAAGCTACTGACTGAATGAAAGGAGCTGGCATCTCACTCTCTTTGAATCTTCTTTATCATGCTAAGAGGAGCAGGAAAAAGCAAAAAATTTCAGAATTGCACCTTGCAATGCGGAGAAATTACTGTTTGTGCATTTACAATATTCATTGATTTTTGCCATTGAAAAACATCATGTTATTCATATTCCAGAAATGTTTGAAGCTACTGACTGAATGAAAGGAGCTGGCATCTCACTCTCTTTGAATCTTCTTTATCATGCTAAGAGGAGCAGGAAAAAGCAAAAAATTTCAGAATTGCACCTTGCAATGCGGAGAAATTACTGTTTGTGCATTTACAATATTCATTGATTTTTGCCATTGAAAAACGTCCAGAAATGATTGAAGCTACTGACTGAATTAAAGGAGCTGGCATCTCACTCTCTTTGAATCTTCTTTATCATGCTAAGAGGAGCAGGAAAAAGCAAAAAATTTCAGAATTGCACCTTGCAATGCGGAGAAATTACTGTTTGTGCATTTACAATATTCATTGATTTTTGCTATTGAAAAACGTCCAGAAATGATTGAAGCTACTGACTGAATGAAAGGAGCTGGCATCTCACTCTCTTTGAATCTTCTTTATCATGCTAAGAGGAGCAGGAAAAAGCAAAAAATTTCAGAATTGCACCTTGCAATGCGGAGAAATTACTGTTTGTGCATTTACAATATTCATTGATTTTTGCCGTTGAAAAACGTCCAGAAATGATTGAAGCTACTGACTGAATGAAAGGAGCTGGCATCTCATTCTCTTTGAATCTTCTTTATCATGCTAAGAGGAGCAGGAAAAAGCAAAAAATTTCAGAATTGCACCTTGCAATGCGGAGAAATTACTGTTTGTGCATTTACAATATTCATTGATTTTTGCCATTGAAAAACGTCCAGAAATGATTGAAGCTACTGACTGAATGAAAGGAGCTGGCATCTCACTCTCTTTGAATCTTCTTTATCATGCTAAGAGGAGCAGGAAAAAGCAAAAAATTTCAGAATTGCACCTTGCAATGCGGAGAAATTACTGTTTGTGCATTTACAATATTCATTGATTTTTGCCATTGAAAAACATCATGTTATTCATATTCCAGAAATGTTTGAAGCTACTGACTGAATGAAAGCAGCTGGCATCTCACTCTCTTTGAATCTTCTTTATCATGCTAAGAGGAGCAGGAAAAAGCAAAAAATTTCAGAATTGCACCTTGCAATGCGGAGAAATTACTGTTTGTGCATTTACAATATTCATTGATTTTTGCCGTTGAAAAACGTCCAGAAATGATTGAAGCTACTGACTGAATGAAAGGAGCTGGCATCTCATTCTCTTTGAATCTTCTTTATCATGCTAAGAGGAGCAGGAAAAAGCAAAAAATTTCAGAATTGCACCTTGCAATGCGGAGAAATTACTGTTTGTGCATTTACAATATTCATTGATTTTTGCCATTGAAAAACGTCCAGAAATGATTGAAGCTACTGACTGAATGAAAGGAGCTGGCATCTCACTCTCTTTGAATCTTCTTTATCATGCTAAGAGGAGCAGGAAAAAGCAAAAAATTTCAGAATTGCACCTTGCAATGCGGAGATATTACTGTTTGTGCATTTACAATATTCATTGATTTTTGCCATTGAAAAACATCATGTTATTCATATTCCAGAAATGTTTGAAGCTACTGACTGAATGAAAGGAGCTGGCATCTCACTCTCTTTGAATCTTCTTTATCATGCTAAGAGGAGCAGGAAAAAGCAAAAAATTTCAGAATTGCACCTTGCAATGCGGAGAAATTACTGTTTGTGCATTTACAATATTCATTGATTTTTGCCGTTGAAAAACGTCCAGAAATGATTGAAGCTACTGACTGAATGAAAGGAGCTGGCATCTCATTCTCTTTGAATCTTCTTTATCATGCTAAGAGGAGCAGGAAAAAGCAAAAAATTTCAGAATTGCACCTTGCAATGCGGAGAAATTACTGTTTGTGCATTTACAATATTCATTGATTTTTGCCATTGAAAAACGTCCAGAAATGATTGAAGCTACTGACTGAATGAAAGGAGCTGGCATCTCACTCTCTTTGAATCTTCTTTATCATGCTAAGAGGAGCAGGAAAAAGCAAAAAATTTCAGAATTGCACCTTGCAATGCGGAGAAATTACTGTTTGTGCATTTACAATATTCATTGATTTTTGCCATTGAAAAACATCATGTTATTCATATTCCAGAAATGTTTGAAGCTACTGACTGAATGAAAGGAGCTGGCATCTCACTCTCTTTGAATCTTCTTTATCATGCTAAGAGGAGCAGGAAAAAGCAAAAAATTTCAGAATTGCACCTTGCAATGCGGAGAAATTACTGTTTGTGCATTTACAATATTCATTGATTTTTGCTATTGAAAAACGTCCAGAAATGATTGAAGCTACTGACTGAATGAAAGGAGCTGGCATCTCACTCTCTTAGAATCTTCTTTATCATGCTAAGAGGAGCAGGAAAAAGCAAAAAATTTCAGAATTGCACCTTGCAATGCGGAGAAATTACTGTTTGTGCATTTACAATATTCATTGATTTTTGCCGTTGAAAAACGTCCAGAAATGATTGAAGCTACTGACTGAATGAAAGGAGCTGGCATCTCATTCTCTTTGAATCTTCTTTATCATGCTAAGAGGAGCAGTAAAAAGCAAAAAATTTCAGAATTGCACCTTGCAATGCGGAGAAATTACTGTTTGTGCATTTACAATATTCATTGATTTTTGCCATTGAAAAACGTCCAGAAATGATTGAAGCTACTGACTGAATGAAAGGAGCTGGCATCTCACTCTCTTTGAATCTTCTTTATCATGCTAAGAGGAGCAGGAAAAAGCAAAAAAATTCAGAATTGCACCTTGCAATGCGGAGAAATTACTGTTTGTGCATTTACAATATTCATTGATTTTTGCCATTGAAAAACATCATGTTATTCATATACCAGAAATGATTGAAGCTACTGACTGAATGAAAGGAGCTGGCATCTCACGCTCTTTGAATCTTCTTTTTCATGCTAAGAGGAGCAGGAAAAAGCAAAACATTTCAGAATTGCACCTTGCAATGCGGAGAAATTACTGTTTGTGCATTTACAATATTCATTGATTTTTGCCATTGAAAAACGTCCAGAAATGATTGAAGCTACTGACTGAATGAAAGGAGCTGGCATCTCACTCTCTTTGAATCTTCTTTATCATGCTAAGAGGAGCAGGAAAAAGCAAAAAATTTCAGAATTGCACCTTGCAATGCGGAGAAATTACTGCTTGTGCATTTACAATATTCATTGATTTTTGCCATTGAAAAACGTCCAGAAATGATTGAAGCTACTGACTGAATGAAAGGAGCTGGCATCTCACTCTCTTTGAGTCTTCTTTATCATGCTAAGAGGAGCAGGAAAAAGCAAAAAATTTCAGAATTGCACCTTGCAATGCGGAGAAATTACTGTTTGTGCATTTACAATATTCATTGATTTTTGCCATTGAAAAACGTCCAGAAATGATTAAAGCTACTGACTGAATGAAAGGAGCTGGCATCTCACTCTCTTTGAATCTTCTTTATCATGCTAAGAGGAGCAGGAAAAAGCAAAAAATTTCAGAATTGCACCTTGCAATGCGGAGAAATTACTGTTTGTGCATTTACAATATTCATTGATTTTTGCTATTGAAAAACGTCCAGAAATGATTGAAGCTACTGACTGAATGAAAGGAGCTGGCATCTCACTCTCTTAGAATCTTCTTTATCATGCTAAGAGGAGCAGGAAAAAGCAAAAAATTTCAGAATTGCACCTTGCAATGCGGAGAAATTACTGTTTGTGCATTTACAATATTCATTGATTTTTGCCGTTGAAAAACGTCCAGAAATGATTGAAGCTACTGACTGAATGAAAGGAGCTGGCATCTCATTCTCTTTGAATCTTCTTTATCATGCTAAGAGGAGCAGTAAAAAGCAAAAAATTTCAGAATTGCACCTTGCAATGCGGAGAAATTACTGTTTGTGCATTTACAATATTCATTGATTTTTGCCATTGAAAAACGTCCAGAAATGATTGAAGCTACTGACTGAATGAAAGGAGCTGGCATCTCACTCTCTTTGAATCTTCTTTATCATGCTAAGAGGAGCAGGAAAAAGCAAAAAATTTCAGAATTGCACCTTGCAATGCGGAGAAATTACTGTTTGTGCATTTACAATATTCATTGATTTTTGCCATTGAAAAACATCATGTTATTCATATTCCAGAAATGTTTGAAGCTACTGACTGAATGAAAGGAGCTGGCATCTCACTCTCTTTGAATCTTCTTTATCATGCTAAGAGGAGCAGGAAAAAGCAAAAAATTTCAGAATTGCACCTTGCAATGCGGAGAAATTACTGTTTGTGCATTTACAATATTCATTGATTTTTGCCATTGAAAAACGTCCAGAAATGATTGAAGCTACTGACTGAATTAAAGGAGCTGGCATCTCACTCTCTTTGAATCTTCTTTATCATGCTAAGAGGAGCAGGAAAAAGCAAAAAATTTCAGAATTGCACCTTGCAATGCGGAGAAATTACTGTTTGTGCATTTACAATATTCATTGATTTTTGCTATTGAAAAACGTCCAGAAATGATTGAAGCTACTGACTGAATGAAAGGAGCTGGCATCTCACTCTCTTTGAATCTTCTTTATCATGCTAAGAGGAGCAGGAAAAAGCAAAAAATTTCAGAATTGCACCTTGCAATGCGGAGAAATTACTGTTTGTGCATTTACAATATTCATTGATTTTTGCCGTTGAAAAACGTCCAGAAATGATTGAAGCTACTGACTGAATGAAAGGAGCTGGCATCTCATTCTCTTTGAATCTTCTTTATCATGCTAAGAGGAGCAGGAAAAAGCAAAAAATTTCAGAATTGCACCTTGCAATGCGGAGAAATTACTGTTTGTGCATTTACAATATTCATTGATTTTTGCCATTGAAAAACGTCCAGAAATGATTGAAGCTACTGACTGAATGAAAGGAGCTGGCATCTCACTCTCTTTGAATCTTCTTTATCATGCTAAGAGGAGCAGGAAAAAGCAAAAAATTTCAGAATTGCACCTTGCAATGCGGAGAAATTACTGTTTGTGCATTTACAATATTCATTGATTTTTGCCATTGAAAAACATCATGTTATTCATATTCCAGAAATGTTTGAAGCTACTGACTGAATGAAAGCAGCTGGCATCTCACTCTCTTTGAATCTTCTTTATCATGCTAAGAGGAGCAGGAAAAAGCAAAAAATTTCAGAATTGCACCTTGCAATGCGGAGAAATTACTGTTTGTGCATTTACAATATTCATTGATTTTTGCCGTTGAAAAACGTCCAGAAATGATTGAAGCTACTGACTGAATGAAAGGAGCTGGCATCTCATTCTCTTTGAATCTTCTTTATCATGCTAAGAGGAGCAGGAAAAAGCAAAAAATTTCAGAATTGCACCTTGCAATGCGGAGAAATTACTGTTTGTGCATTTACAATATTCATTGATTTTTGCCATTGAAAAACGTCCAGAAATGATTGAAGCTACTGACTGAATGAAAGGAGCTGGCATCTCACTCTCTTTGAATCTTCTTTATCATGCTAAGAGGAGCAGGAAAAAGCAAAAAATTTCAGAATTGCACCTTGCAATGCGGAGATATTACTGTTTGTGCATTTACAATATTCATTGATTTTTGCCATTGAAAAACATCATGTTATTCATATTCCAGAAATGTTTGAAGCTACTGACTGAATGAAAGGAGCTGGCATCTCACTCTCTTTGAATCTTCTTTATCATGCTAAGAGGAGCAGGAAAAAGCAAAAAATTTCAGAATTGCACCTTGCAATGCGGAGAAATTACTGTTTGTGCATTTACAATATTCATTGATTTTTGCCGTTGAAAAACGTCCAGAAATGATTGAAGCTACTGACTGAATGAAAGGAGCTGGCATCTCATTCTCTTTGAATCTTCTTTATCATGCTAAGAGGAGCAGGAAAAAGCAAAAAATTTCAGAATTGCACCTTGCAATGCGGAGAAATTACTGTTTGTGCATTTACAATATTCATTGATTTTTGCCATTGAAAAACGTCCAGAAATGATTGAAGCTACTGACTGAATGAAAGGAGCTGGCATCTCACTCTCTTTGAATCTTCTTTATCATGCTAAGAGGAGCAGGAAAAAGCAAAAAATTTCAGAATTGCACCTTGCAATGCGGAGAAATTACTGTTTGTGCATTTACAATATTCATTGATTTTTGCCATTGAAAAACATCATGTTATTCATATTCCAGAAATGTTTGAAGCTACTGACTGAATGAAAGGAGCTGGCATCTCACTCTCTTTGAATCTTCTTTATCATGCTAAGAGGAGCAGGAAAAAGCAAAAAATTTCAGAATTGCACCTTGCAATGCGGAGAAATTACTGTTTGTGCATTTACAATATTCATTGATTTTTGCCATTGAAAAACATCCAGAAATGATTGAAGCTACTGACTGAATTAAAGGAGCTGGCATCTCACTGTCTTTGAATCTTCTTTATCATGCTAAGAGGAGCAGGAAAAAGCAAAAAATTTCAGAATTGCACCTTGCAATGCGGAGAAATTACTGTTTGTGCATTTACAATATTCATTGATTTTTGCCATTGAAAAACATCATGTTATTCATATACCAGAAATGATTGAAGCTACTGACTGAATGAAAGGAGCTGGCATCTCACTCTCTTTGAATCTTCTTTATCATGCTAAGAGGAGCAGGAAAAAGCAAAAAATTTCAGAATTGCACCTTGCAATGCGGAGAAATTACTGTTTGTGCATTTACAATATTCATTGATTTTTGCCATTGAAAAACGTCCAGAAATGATTGAAGCTACTGATTGAATGAAAGGAGCTGGCATCTCACTCTCTTTGAATCTTCTTTATCATGCTAAGAGGAGCAGGAAAAAGCAAAAAATTTCAGAATTGCACCTTGCAATGCGGAGAAATTACTGTTTGTGCATTTGCAATATTCATTGATTTTTGCCATTGAAAAACATCATGTTATTCATATACCAGAAATGATTGAAGCTACTGACTGAATGAAAGGAGCTGGCATCTCACTCTCTTTGAATCTTCTTTATCATGCTAAGAGGAGCAGAAAAAAGCAAAAAATTTCAGAATTGCACCTTGCAATGCGGAGAAATTACTGTTTGTGCATTTACAATATTCATTGATTTTTGCCATTGAAAAACGTCCAGAAATGATTGAAGCTACTGACTGAATGAAAGGAGCTGGCATCTCACTCTCTTTGAATCTTCTTTATCATGCTAAGAGGAGCAGGAAAAAGCAAAAAATTTCAGAATTGCACCTTGCAATGCGGAGAAATTACTGTTTGTGCATTTACAATATTCATTGATTTTTGCCATTGAAAAACATCCAGAAATGTTTGAAGCTACTGACTGAATGAAAGGAGCTGGCATCTCACTCTCTTTGAATCTTCTTTATCATGCTAGGATTAGCAGGAAAAAGCAAAAAATTTCAGAATTGCACCTTGCAATGTGGAGATATTACTGTTTGTGCATTTACAATATTCATTGATTTTTGCCATTGAAAAACATGTTTTTCATATACCAGAAATGTTTGAAGCTACTGACTGAATGAAAATAGCTGGCATCTCACTCTCTTTGAATCTTCTTTATCATGCTAGGATTAACAGGAAAAAGCAAAAAATTTCAGAATTGCACCTTGCAATGTGGAGATATTACTGTTTGTGCATTTACAATATTCATTGATTTTTGCCATTGAAAAACATGTTTTTCATATACCAGAAATGTTTGAAGCTACTGACTGAATGAAAGGAGCTGGCATCTCACTCTCTTTGAATCTTCTTTATCATGCTAGGATTAACAGGAAAAAGCTAAAAATTTCAGAATTGCACCATGCAATGTGGAGATATTACTGTTTGTGCATTTACAATATTCATTGATTTTTGCCATTGAAAAACATGTTTTTCATATACCAGAAATGTTTGAAGCTACTGACTGAATGAAAGGAGCTGGCATCTCACTCTCTTTGAATCTTCTTTATCATGCTAGGATTAGCAGGAAAAAGCAAAAAATTTCAGAATTGCACCTTGCAATGTGGAGATATTACTGTTTGTGCATTTACAATATTCATTGATTTTTGCCATTGAAAAACATGTTTTTCATATACCAGAAATGTTTGAAGCTACTGACTGAATGAAAGGAGCTGGCATCTCACTCTCTTTGAATCTTCTTTATCATGCTAGGATTAACAGGAAAAAGCTAAAAATTTCAGAATTGCACCGTGCAATGTGGAGATATTACTGTTTGTGCATTTACAATATTCATTGATTTTTGCCATTGAAAAACATGTTTTTCATATACCAGAAATGTTTGAAGCTACTGACTGAATGAAAGGAGCTGGCATCTCACTCTCTTTGAATCTTCTTTATCATGCTAGGATTAGCAGGAAAAAGCAAAAAATTTCAGAATTGCACCTTGCAATGTGGAGATATTACTGTTTGTGCATTTACAATATTCATTGATTTTTGCCATTGAAAAACATGTTTTTCATATACCAGAAATGTTTGAAGCTACTGACTGAATGAAAGGAGCTGGCATCTCACTCTCTTTGAATCTTCTTTATCATGCTAGGATTAACAGGAAAAAGCAAAAAATTTCAGAATTGCACCTTGCAATGTGGAGATATTACTGTTTGTGCATTTACAATATTCATTGATTTTTGCCATTGAAAAACATGTTTTTCATATACCAGAAATGTTTGAAGCTACTGACTGAATGAAAGGAGCTGGCATCTCACTCTCTTTGAATCTTCTTTATCATGCTAGGATTAACAGGAAAAAGCTAAAAATTTCAGAATTGCACCGTGCAATGTGGAGATATTACTGTTTGTGCATTTACAATATTCATTGATTTTTGCCATTGAAAAACATGTTTTTCATATACCAGAAATGTTTGAAGCTACTGACTGAATGAAAGGAGCTGGCATCTCACTCTCTTTGAATCTTCTTTATCATGCTAGGATTAGCAGGAAAAAGCAAAAAATTTCAGAATTGCACCTTGCAATGTGGAGATATTACTGTTTGTGCATTTACAATATTCATTGATTTTTGCCATTGAAAAACATGTTTTTCATATACCAGAAATGTTTGAAGCTACTGACTGAATGAAAGGAGCTGGCATCTCACTCTCTTTGAATCTTCTTTATCATGCTAGGATTAACAGGAAAAAGCTAAAAATTTCAGAATTGCACCGTGCAATGTGGAGATATTACTGTTTGTGCATTTACAATATTCATTGATTTTTGCCATTGAAAAACATGTTTTTCATATACCAGAAATGTTTGAAGCTACTGACTGAATGAAAGGAGCTGGCATCTCACTCTCTTTGAATCTTCTTTATCATGCTAGGATTAGCAGGAAAAAGCAAAAAATTTCAGAATTGCACCTTGCAATGTGGAGATATTACTGTTTGTGCATTTACAATATTCATTGATTTTTGCCATTGAAAAACATGTTTTTCATATACCAGAAATGTTTGAAGCTACTGACTGAATGAAAGGAGCTGGCATCTCACTCTCTTTGAATCTTCTTTATCATGCTAGGATTAACAGGAAAAAGCTAAAAATTTCAGAATTGCACCGTGCAATGTGGAGATATTACTGTTTGTGCATTTACAATATTCATTGATTTTTGCCATTGAAAAACATGTTTTTCATATACCAGAAATGTTTGAAGCTACTGACTGAATGAAAGGAGCTGGCATCTCACTCTCTTTGAATCTTCTTTATCATGCTAGGATTAGCAGGAAAAAGCAAAAAATTTCAGAATTGCACCTTGCAATGTGGAGATATTACTGTTTGTGCATTTACAATATTCATTGATTTTTGCCATTGAAAAACATGTTTTTCATATACCAGAAATGTTTGAAGCTACTGACTGAATGAAAGGAGCTGGCATCTCACTCTCTTTGAATCTTCTTTATCATGCTAGGATTAACAGGAAAAAGCAAAAAATTTCAGAATTGCACCTTGCAATGTGGAGATATTACTGTTTGTGCATTTACAATATTCATTGATTTTTGCCATTGAAAAACATGTTTTTCATATACCAGAAATGTTTGAAGCTACTGACTGAATGAAAGGAGCTGGCATCTCACTCTCTTTGAATCTTCTTTATCATGCTAGGATTAACAGGAAAAAGCTAAAAATTTCAGAATTGCACCGTGCAATGTGGAGATATTACTGTTTGTGCATTTACAATATTCATTGCTTTTTGCCATTGAAAAACATCATGTTATTCATATTCCAGAAATGTTTGAAGCTACTGACTGAATGAAAGGAGCTGGCATCTCACTCTCTTTGAATCTTCTTTATCATGCTAAGAGGAGCAGGAAAAAGCAAAAAATTTCAGAATTGCACCTTGCAATGCGGAGAAATTACTGTTTGTGCATTTACAATATTCATTGATTTTTGCCGTTGAAAAACGTCCAGAAATGATTGAAGCTACTGACTGAATGAAAGGAGCTGGCATCTCATTCTCTTTGAATCTTCTTTATCATGCTAAGAGGAGCAGGAAAAAGCAAAAAATTTCAGAATTGCACCTTGCAATGCGGAGAAATTACTGTTTGTGCATTTACAATATTCATTGATTTTTGCCATTGAAAAACGTCCAGAAATGATTGAAGCTACTGACTGAATGAAAGGAGCTGGCATCTCACTCTCTTTGAATCTTCTTTATCATGCTAAGAGGAGCAGGAAAAAGCAAAAAATTTCAGAATTGCACCTTGCAATGCGGAGAAATTACTGTTTGTGCATTTACAATATTCATTGATTTTTGCCATTGAAAAACATCCAGAAATGATTGAAGCTACTGACTGAATTAAAGGAGCTGGCATCTCACTGTCTTTGAATCTTCTTTATCATGCTAAGAGGAGCAGGAAAAAGCAAAAAATTTCAGAATTGCACCTTGCAATGCGGAGAAATTACTGTTTGTGCATTTACAATATTCATTGATTTTTGCCATTGAAAAACATCATGTTATTCATATACCAGAAATGATTGAAGCTACTGACTGAATGAAAGGAGCTGGCATCTCACTCTCTTTGAATCTTCTTTATCATGCTAAGAGGAGCAGGAAAAAGCAAAAAATTTCAGAATTGCACCTTGCAATGCGGAGAAATTACTGTTTGTGCATTTACAATATTCATTGATTTTTGCCATTGAAAAACGTCCAGAAATGATTGAAGCTACTGATTGAATGAAAGGAGCTGGCATCTCACTCTCTTTGAATCTTCTTTATCATGCTAAGAGGAGCAGGAAAAAGCAAAAAATTTCAGAATTGCACCTTGCAATGCGGAGAAATTACTGTTTGTGCATTTGCAATATTCATTGATTTTTGCCATTGAAAAACATCATGTTATTCATATACCAGAAATGATTGAAGCTACTGACTGAATGAAAGGAGCTGGCATCTCACTCTCTTTGAATCTTCTTTATCATGCTAAGAGGAGCAGAAAAAAGCAAAAAATTTCAGAATTGCACCTTGCAATGCGGAGAAATTACTGTTTGTGCATTTACAATATTCATTGATTTTTGCCATTGAAAAACGTCCAGAAATGATTGAAGCTACTGACTGAATGAAAGGAGCTGGCATCTCACTCTCTTTGAATCTTCTTTATCATGCTAAGAGGAGCAGGAAAAAGCAAAAAATTTCAGAATTGCACCTTGCAATGCGGAGAAATTACTGTTTGTGCATTTACAATATTCATTGATTTTTGCCATTGAAAAACATCCAGAAATGTTTGAAGCTACTGACTGAATGAAAGGAGCTGGCATCTCACTCTCTTTGAATCTTCTTTATCATGCTAGGATTAGCAGGAAAAAGCAAAAAATTTCAGAATTGCACCTTGCAATGTGGAGATATTACTGTTTGTGCATTTACAATATTCATTGATTTTTGCCATTGAAAAACATGTTTTTCATATACCAGAAATGTTTGAAGCTACTGACTGAATGAAAGGAGCTGGCATCTCACTCTCTTTGAATCTTCTTTATCATGCTAGGATTAACAGGAAAAAGCAAAAAATTTCAGAATTGCACCTTGCAATGTGGAGATATTACTGTTTGTGCATTTACAATATTCATTGATTTTTGCCATTGAAAAACATGTTTTTCATATACCAGAAATGTTTGAAGCTACTGACTGAATGAAAGGAGCTGGCATCTCACTCTCTTTGAATCTTCTTTATCATGCTAGGATTAACAGGAAAAAGCTAAAAATTTCAGAATTGCACCGTGCAATGTGGAGATATTACTGTTTGTGCATTTACAATATTCATTGATTTTTGCCATTGAAAAACATGTTTTTCATATACCAGAAATGTTTGAAGCTACTGACTGAATGAAAGGAGCTGGCATCTCACTCTCTTTGAATCTTCTTTATCATGCTAGGATTAGCAGGAAAAAGCAAAAAATTTCAGAATTGCACCTTGCAATGTGGAGATATTACTGTTTGTGCATTTACAATATTCATTGATTTTTGCCATTGAAAAACATGTTTTTCATATACCAGAAATGTTTGAAGCTACTGACTGAATGAAAGGAGCTGGCATCTCACTCTCTTTGAATCTTCTTTATCATGCTAGGATTAACAGGAAAAAGCTAAAAATTTCAGAATTGCACCGTGCAATGTGGAGATATTACTGTTTGTGCATTTACAATATTCATTGATTTTTGCCATTGAAAAACATGTTTTTCATATACCAGAAATGTTTGAAGCTACTGACTGAATGAAAGGAGCTGGCATCTCACTCTCTTTGAATCTTCTTTATCATGCTAGGATTAGCAGGAAAAAGCAAAAAATTTCAGAATTGCACCTTGCAATGTGGAGATATTACTGTTTGTGCATTTACAATATTCATTGATTTTTGCCATTGAAAAACATGTTTTTCATATACCAGAAATGTTTGAAGCTACTGACTGAATGAAAGGAGCTGGCATCTCACTCTCTTTGAATCTTCTTTATCATGCTAGGATTAACAGGAAAAAGCAAAAAATTTCAGAATTGCACCTTGCAATGTGGAGATATTACTGTTTGTGCATTTACAATATTCATTGATTTTTGCCATTGAAAAACATGTTTTTCATATACCAGAAATGTTTGAAGCTACTGACTGAATGAAAGGAGCTGGCATCTCACTCTCTTTGAATCTTCTTTATCATGCTAGGATTAACAGGAAAAAGCTAAAAATTTCAGAATTGCACCGTGCAATGTGGAGATATTACTGTTTGTGCATTTACAATATTCATTGATTTTTGCCATTGAAAAACATGTTTTTCATATACCAGAAATGTTTGAAGCTACTGACTGAATGAAAGGAGCTGGCATCTCACTCTCTTTGAATCTTCTTTATCATGCTAGGATTAGCAGGAAAAAGCAAAAAATTTCAGAATTGCACCTTGCAATGTGGAGATATTACTGTTTGTGCATTTACAATATTCATTGATTTTTGCCATTGAAAAACATGTTTTTCATATACCAGAAATGTTTGAAGCTACTGACTGAATGAAAGGAGCTGGCATCTCACTCTCTTTGAATCTTCTTTATCATGCTAGGATTAACAGGAAAAAGCAAAAAATTTCAGAATTGCACCTTGCAATGTGGAGATATTACTGTTTGTGCATTTACAATATTCATTGATTTTTGCCATTGAAAAACATGTTTTTCATATACCAGAAATGTTTGAAGCTACTGACTGAATGAAAGGAGCTGGCATCTCACTCTCTTTGAATCTTCTTTATCATGCTAGGATTAACAGGAAAAAGCTAAAAATTTCAGAATTGCACCGTGCAATGTGGAGATATTACTGTTTGTGCATTTACAATATTCATTGCTTTTTGCCATTGAAAAACATCATGTTATTCATATTCCAGAAATGTTTGAAGCTACTGACTGAATGAAAGGAGCTGGCATCTCACTCTCTTTGAATCTTCTTTATCATGCTAAGAGGAGCAGGAAAAAGCAAAAAATTTCAGAATTGCACCTTGCAATGCGGAGAAATTACTGTTTGTGCATTTACAATATTCATTGATTTTTGCCGTTGAAAAACGTCCAGAAATGATTGAAGCTACTGACTGAATGAAAGGAGCTGGCATCTCATTCTCTTTGAATCTTCTTTATCATGCTAAGAGGAGCAGGAAAAAGCAAAAAATTTCAGAATTGCACCTTGCAATGCGGAGAAATTACTGTTTGTGCATTTACAATATTCATTGATTTTTGCCATTGAAAAACGTCCAGAAATGATTGAAGCTACTGACTGAATGAAAGGAGCTGGCATCTCACTCTCTTTGAATCTTCTTTATCATGCTAAGAGGAGCAGGAAAAAGCAAAAAATTTCAGAATTGCACCTTGCAATGCGGAGAAATTACTGTTTGTGCATTTACAATATTCATTGATTTTTGCCATTGAAAAACATCCAGAAATGATTGAAGCTACTGACTGAATTAAAGGAGCTGGCATCTCACTGTCTTTGAATCTTCTTTATCATGCTAAGAGGAGCAGGAAAAAGCAAAAAATTTCAGAATTGCACCTTGCAATGCGGAGAAATTACTGTTTGTGCATTTACAATATTCATTGATTTTTGCCATTGAAAAACATCATGTTATTCATATACCAGAAATGATTGAAGCTACTGACTGAATGAAAGGAGCTGGCATCTCACTCTCTTTGAATCTTCTTTATCATGCTAAGAGGAGCAGGAAAAAGCAAAAAATTTCAGAATTGCACCTTGCAATGCGGAGAAATTACTGTTTGTGCATTTACAATATTCATTGATTTTTGCCATTGAAAAACGTCCAGAAATGATTGAAGCTACTGATTGAATGAAAGGAGCTGGCATCTCACTCTCTTTGAATCTTCTTTATCATGCTAAGAGGAGCAGGAAAAAGCAAAAAATTTCAGAATTGCACCTTGCAATGCGGAGAAATTACTGTTTGTGCATTTGCAATATTCATTGATTTTTGCCATTGAAAAACATCATGTTATTCATATACCAGAAATGATTGAAGCTACTGACTGAATGAAAGGAGCTGGCATCTCACTCTCTTTGAATCTTCTTTATCATGCTAAGAGGAGCAGAAAAAAGCAAAAAATTTCAGAATTGCACCTTGCAATGCGGAGAAATTACTGTTTGTGCATTTACAATATTCATTGATTTTTGCCATTGAAAAACGTCCAGAAATGATTGAAGCTACTGACTGAATGAAAGGAGCTGGCATCTCACTCTCTTTGAATCTTCTTTATCATGCTAAGAGGAGCAGGAAAAAGCAAAAAATTTCAGAATTGCACCTTGCAATGCGGAGAAATTACTGTTTGTGCATTTACAATATTCATTGATTTTTGCCATTGAAAAACATCCAGAAATGTTTGAAGCTACTGACTGAATGAAAGGAGCTGGCATCTCACTCTCTTTGAATCTTCTTTATCATGCTAGGATTAGCAGGAAAAAGCAAAAAATTTCAGAATTGCACCTTGCAATGTGGAGATATTACTGTTTGTGCATTTACAATATTCATTGATTTTTGCCATTGAAAAACATGTTTTTCATATACCAGAAATGTTTGAAGCTACTGACTGAATGAAAGGAGCTGGCATCTCACTCTCTTTGAATCTTCTTTATCATGCTAGGATTAACAGGAAAAAGCAAAAAATTTCAGAATTGCACCTTGCAATGTGGAGATATTACTGTTTGTGCATTTACAATATTCATTGATTTTTGCCATTGAAAAACATGTTTTTCATATACCAGAAATGTTTGAAGCTACTGACTGAATGAAAGGAGCTGGCATCTCACTCTCTTTGAATCTTCTTTATCATGCTAGGATTAACAGGAAAAAGCTAAAAATTTCAGAATTGCACCGTGCAATGTGGAGATATTACTGTTTGTGCATTTACAATATTCATTGATTTTTGCCATTGAAAAACATGTTTTTCATATACCAGAAATGTTTGAAGCTACTGACTGAATGAAAGGAGCTGGCATCTCACTCTCTTTGAATCTTCTTTATCATGCTAGGATTAGCAGGAAAAAGCAAAAAATTTCAGAATTGCACCTTGCAATGTGGAGATATTACTGTTTGTGCATTTACAATATTCATTGATTTTTGCCATTGAAAAACATGTTTTTCATATACCAGAAATGTTTGAAGCTACTGACTGAATGAAAGGAGCTGGCATCTCACTCTCTTTGAATCTTCTTTATCATGCTAGGATTAACAGGAAAAAGCTAAAAATTTCAGAATTGCACCGTGCAATGTGGAGATATTACTGTTTGTGCATTTACAATATTCATTGATTTTTGCCATTGAAAAACATGTTTTTCATATACCAGAAATGTTTGAAGCTACTGACTGAATGAAAGGAGCTGGCATCTCACTCTCTTTGAATCTTCTTTATCATGCTAGGATTAGCAGGAAAAAGCAAAAAATTTCAGAATTGCACCTTGCAATGTGGAGATATTACTGTTTGTGCATTTACAATATTCATTGATTTTTGCCATTGAAAAACATGTTTTTCATATACCAGAAATGTTTGAAGCTACTGACTGAATGAAAGGAGCTGGCATCTCACTCTCTTTGAATCTTCTTTATCATGCTAGGATTAACAGGAAAAAGCAAAAAATTTCAGAATTGCACCTTGCAATGTGGAGATATTACTGTTTGTGCATTTACAATATTCATTGATTTTTGCCATTGAAAAACATGTTTTTCATATACCAGAAATGTTTGAAGCTACTGACTGAATGAAAGGAGCTGGCATCTCACTCTCTTTGAATCTTCTTTATCATGCTAGGATTAACAGGAAAAAGCTAAAAATTTCAGAATTGCACCGTGCAATGTGGAGATATTACTGTTTGTGCATTTACAATATTCATTGATTTTTGCCATTGAAAAACATGTTTTTCATATACCAGAAATGTTTGAAGCTACTGACTGAATGAAAGGAGCTGGCATCTCACTCTCTTTGAATCTTCTTTATCATGCTAGGATTAGCAGGAAAAAGCAAAAAATTTCAGAATTGCACCTTGCAATGTGGAGATATTACTGTTTGTGCATTTACAATATTCATTGATTTTTGCCATTGAAAAACATGTTTTTCATATACCAGAAATGTTTGAAGCTACTGACTGAATGAAAGGAGCTGGCATCTCACTCTCTTTGAATCTTCTTTATCATGCTAGGATTAACAGGAAAAAGCTAAAAATTTCAGAATTGCACCGTGCAATGTGGAGATATTACTGTTTGTGCATTTACAATATTCATTGATTTTTGCCATTGAAAAACATGTTTTTCATATACCAGAAATGTTTGAAGCTACTGACTGAATGAAAGGAGCTGGCATCTCACTCTCTTTGAATCTTCTTTATCATGCTAGGATTAGCAGGAAAAAGCAAAAAATTTCAGAATTGCACCTTGCAATGTGGAGATATTACTGTTTGTGCATTTACAATATTCATTGATTTTTGCCATTGAAAAACATGTTTTTCATATACCAGAAATGTTTGAAGCTACTGACTGAATGAAAGGAGCTGGCATCTCACTCTCTTTGAATCGTCTTTATCATGCTAGGATTAACAGGAAAAAGCTAAAAATTTCAGAATTGCACCGTGCAATGTGGAGATATTACTGTTTGTGCATTTACAATATTCATTGATTTTTGCCATTGAAAAACATGTTTTTCATATACCAGAAATGTTTGAAGCTACTGACTGAATGAAAGGAGCTGGCATCTCACTCTCTTTGAATCTTCTTTATCATGCTAGGATTAGCAGGAAAAAGCAAAAAATTTCAGAATTGCACCTTGCAATGTGGAGATATTACTGTTTGTGCATTTACAATATTCATTGATTTTTGCCATTGAAAAACATGTTTTTCATATACCAGAAATGTTTGAAGCTACTGACTGAATGAAAGGAGCTGGCATCTCACTCTCTTTGAATCTTCTTTATCATGCTAGGATTAGCAGGAAAAAGCAAAAAATTTCAGAATTGCACCTTGCAATGTGGAGATATTACTGTTTGTGCATTTACAATATTCATTGATTTTTGCCATTGAAAAACATGTTTTTCATATACCAGAAATGTTTGAAGCTACTGACTGAATGAAAGGAGCTGGCATCTCACTCTCTTTGAATCTTCTTTATCATGCTAGGATTAACAGGAAAAAGCTAAAAATTTCAGAATTGCACCGTGCAATGTGGAGATATTACTGTTTGTGCATTTACAATATTCATTGATTTTTGCCATTGAAAAACATGTTTTTCATATACCAGAAATGTTTGAAGCTACTGACTGAATGAAAGGAGCTGGCATCTCACTCTCTTTGAATCTTCTTTATCATGCTAGGATTAGCAGGAAAAAGCAAAAAATTTCAGAATTGCACCTTGCAATGTGGAGATATTACTGTTTGTGCATTTACAATATTCATTGATTTTTGCCATTGAAAAACATGTTTTTCATATACCAGAAATGTTTGAAGCTACTGACTGAATGAAAGGAGCTGGCATCTCACTCTCTTTGAATCTTCTTTATCATGCTAGGATTAACAGGAAAAAGCAAAAAATTTCAGAATTGCACCTTGCAATGTGGAGATATTACTGTTTGTGCATTTACAATATTCATTGATTTTTGCCATTGAAAAACATGTTTTTCATATACCAGAAATGTTTGAAGCTACTGACTGAATGAAAGGAGCTGGCATCTCACTCTCTTTGAATCTTCTTTATCATGCTAGGATTAACAGGAAAAAGCTAAAAATTTCAGAATTGCACCGTGCAATGTGGAGATATTACTGTTTGTGCATTTACAATATTCATTGATTTTTGCAATTGAAAAACATGTTTTTCATATACCAGAAATGTTTGAAGCTACTGACTGAATGAAAGGAGCTGGCATCTCACTCTCTTTGAATCTTCTTTATCATGCTAGGATTAGCAGGAAAAAGCAAAAAATTTCAGAATTGCACCTTGCAATGTGGAGATATTACTGTTTGTGCATTTACAATATTCATTGATTTTTGCCATTGAAAAACATGTTTTTCATATACCAGAAATGTTTGAAGCTACTGACTGAATGAAAGGAGCTGGCATCTCACTCTCTTTGAATCTTCTTTATCATGCTAGGATTAACAGGAAAAAGCTAAAAATTTCAGAATTGCACCGTGCAATGTGGAGATATTACTGTTTGTGCATTTACAATATTCATTGATTTTTGCCATTGAAAAACATGTTTTTCATATACCAGAAATGTTTGAAGCTACTGACTGAATGAAAGGAGCTGGCATCTCACTCTCTTTGAATCTTCTTTATCATGCTAGGATTAGCAGGAAAAAGCAAAAAATTTCAGAATTGCACCTTGCAATGTGGAGATATTACTGTTTGTGCATTTACAATATTCATTGATTTTTGCCATTGAAAAACATGTTTTTCATATACCAGAAATGTTTGAAGCTACTGACTGAATGAAAGGAGCTGGCATCTCACTCTCTTTGAATCTTCTTTATCATGCTAGGATTAACAGGAAAAAGCAAAAAATTTCAGAATTGCACCTTGCAATGTGGAGATATTACTGTTTGTGCATTTACAATATTCATTGATTTTTGACATTGAAAAACATGTTTTTCATATACCAGAAATGTTTGAAGCTACTGACTGAATGAAAGGAGCTGGCATCTCACTCTCTTTGAATCTTCTTTATCATGCTAGGATTAACAGGAAAAAGCTAAAAATTTCAGAATTGCACCGTGCAATGTGGAGATATTACTGTTTGTGCATTTACAATATTCATTGATTTTTGCCATTGAAAAACATGTTTTTCATATACCAGAAATGTTTGAAGCTACTGACTGAATGAAAGGAGCTGGCATCTCACTCTCTTTGAATCTTCTTTATCATGCTAGGATTAACAGGAAAAAGCAAAAAATTTCAGAATTGCACCTTGCAATGTGGAGATATTACTGTTTGTGCATTTACAATATTCATTGATTTTTGCCATTGAAAAACATGTTTTTCATATACCAGAAATGTTTGAAGCTACTGACTGAATGAAAGGAGCTGGCATCTCACTCTCTTTGAATCTTCTTTATCATGCTAGGATTAGCAGGAAAAAGCAAAAAATTTCAGAATTGCACCTTGCAATGTGGAGATATTACTGTTTGTGCATTTACAATATTCATTGATTTTTGCCATTGAAAAACATGTTTTTCATATACCAGAAATGTTTGAAGCTACTGACTGAATGAAAGGAGCTGGCATCTCACTCTTTGAATCTTCTTTATCATGCTAGGATTAACAGGAAAAAGCTAAAAATTTCAGAATTGCACCGTGCAATGTGGAGATATTACTGTTTGTGCATTTACAATATTCATTGATTTTTGCCATTGAAAAACATGTTTTTCATATACCAGAAATGTTTGAAGCTACTGACTGAATGAAAGGAGCTGGCATCTCACTCTCTTTGAATCTTCTTTATCATGCTAGGATTAGCAGGAAAAAGCAAAAAATTTCAGAATTGCACCTTGCAATGTGGAGATATTACTGTTTGTGCATTTACAATATTCATTGATTTTTGCCATTGAAAAACATGTTTTTCATATACCAGAAATGTTTGAAGCTACTGACTGAATGAAAGGAGCTGGCATCTCACTCTCTTTGAATATTCTTTATCATGCTAGGATTAACAGGAAAAAGCAAAAAATTTCAGAATTGCACCTTGCAATGTGGAGATATTACTGTTTGTGCATTTACAATATTCATTGATTTTTGCCATTGAAAAACATGTTTTTCATATACCAGAAATGTTTGAAGCTACTGACTGAATGAAAGGAGCTGGCATCTCACTCTCTTTGAATCTTCTTTATCATGCTAGGATTAACAGGAAAAAGCTAAAAATTTCAGAATTGCACCGTGCAATGTGGAGATATTACTGTTTGTGCATTTACAATATTCATTGATTTTTGCCATTGAAAAACATGTTTTTCATATACCAGAAATGTTTGAAGCTACTGACTGAATGAAAGGAGCTGGCATCTCACTCTCTTTGAATCTTCTTTATCATGCTAGGATTAGCAGGAAAAAGCAAAAAATTTCAGAATTGCACCTTGCAATGTGGAGATATTACTGTTTGTGCATTTACAATATTCATTGATTTTTGCCATTGAAAAACATGTTTTTCATATACCAGAAATGTTTGAAGCTACTGACTGAATGAAAGGAGCTGGCATCTCACTCTCTTTGAATCTTCTTTATCATGCTAGGATTAACAGGAAAAAGCTAAAAATTTCAGAATTGCACCGTGCAATGTGGAGATATTACTGTTTGTGCATTTACAATATTCATTGATTTTTGCCATTGAAAAACATGTTTTTCATATACCAGAAATGTTTGAAGCTACTGACTGAATGAAAGGAGCTGGCATCTCACTCTCTTTGAATCTTCTTTATCATGCTAAGATTAACAGGAAAAAGCTAAAAATTTCAGAATTGCACCGTGCAATGTGGAGATATTACTGTTTGTGCATTTACAATATTCATTGATTTTTGCCATTGAAAAACATCATGTTATTCATATACCAGAAATGATTGAAGCTACTGACTGAATGAAAGGAGCTGGCATCTCACTCTCTTTGAATCTTCTTTATCATGCTAAGAGGAGCAGGAAAAAGCAAAAAATTTCAGAATTGCACCTTGCAATGCGGAGAAATTACTGTTTGTGCATTTACAATATTCATTGATTTTTGCCATTGAAAAACGTCCAGAAATGATTGAAGCTACTGACTGAATGAAAGGAGCTGGCATCTCACTCTCTTTGAATCTTCTTTATCATGCTAAGAGGAGCAGGAAAAAGCAAAAAATTTCAGAATTGCACCTTGCAATGCGGAGAAATTACTGTTTGTGCATTTACAATATTCATTGATTTTTGCCATTGAAAAACGTCCAGAAATGATTGAAGCTACTGACTGAATGAAAGGAGCTCTCATCTCACTCTCTTTGAATCTTCTTTATCATGCTAAGAGGAGCAGGAAAAAGCAAAAAATTTCAGAATTGCACCTTGCAATGCGGAGAAATTACTGTTTGTGCATTTACAATATTCATTGATTTTTGCAATTGAAAAACATCATGTTATTCATATACCAGAAATGTTTGAAGCTACTGACTGAATGAACGGAGCTGGCATCTCACTCTCTTTGAATCTTCTTTATCATGCTAAGAGGAGCAGGAAAAAGCAAAAAATTTCAGAATTGCACCTTCAATGCGGAGAAATTACTGTTTGTGCATTTACAATATTCATTGATTTTTGCCATTGAAAAACGTCCAGAAATGATTGAAGCTACTGACTGAATGAAAGGAGCTGGCATCTCACTCTCTTTGAATCTTCTTTATCATGCTAAGAGGAGCAGGAAAAAGCAAAAAATTTCAGAATTGCACCTTGCAATGCGGAGAAATTACTGTTAGTGCATTTACAATATTCATTAATTTTTGCCATTGAAAAACATCATGTTATTCATATACCAGAAATGATTGAAGCTACTGACTGAATGAAAGGAGCTGGCATCTCACTCTCTTTGAATCTTTATCATGCTAAGAGGAGCAGGAAAAAGCAAAAAATTTCAGAATTGCACCTTGCAATGCGGAGAAATTACTGTTTGTGCATTTACAATATTCATTGATTTTTGCCATTGAAAAACATCATGTTATTCATATACCAGAAATGTTTGAAGCTACTGACTGAATGAAAGGAGCTGGCATCTCACTCTCTTTGAATCTTCTTTATCATACTAAGAGGAGCAGGAAAAAGCAAAAAATTTCAGAATTGCACCTTGCAATGCGGAGAAATTACTGTTTGTGCATTTACAATATTCATTGATTTTTGCCATTGAAAAACGTCCAGAAATGATTGAAGCTACTGACTGAATGAAAGGAGCTGGCATCTCACTCTCTTTGAATCTTCTTTATCATGCTAAGAGGAGCAGGAAAAAGCAAAAAATTTCAGAATTGCACCTTGCAATGCGGAGAAATTACTGTTTGTGCATTTACAATATTCATTGATTTTTGCCATTGAAAAACGTCCAGAAATGATTGAAGCTACTGACTGAATGAAAGGAGCTGGCATCTCACTCTCTTTGAATCTTCTTTATCATGCTAAGAGGAGCAGGAAAAAGCAAAAAATTTCAGAATTGCACCTTGCAATGCGGAGAAATTACTGTTTGTGCATTTACAATATTCATTGATTTTTGCCGCCATTGAAAAACATCATGTTATTCATATACCAGAAATGTTTGAAGCTACTGACTGAATGAAAGGAGCTGGCATCTCACTCTCTTTGAATCTTCTTTATCATGCTAAGAGGAGCAGGAAAAAGCAAAAAATTTCAGAATTGCACCTTGCAATGCGAAGAAATTACTGTTTGTGCATTTACAATATTCATTGATTTTTGCCATTGAAAAACATCATGTTATTCATATACCAGAAATGTTTGATGCTACTGACTGAATGAAAGGAGCTGGCATCTCACTCTCTTTGAATCTTCTTTATCATGCTAAGAGGAGCAGGAAAAAGCAAAAAATTTCAGAATTGCACCTTGCAATGCGGAGAAATTACTGTTTGTGCATTTACAATATTCATTGATTTTTGCCATTGAAAAACGTCCAGAAATGATTGAAGCTACTGACTGAATGAAAGGAGCTGGCATCTCACTCTCTTTGAATCTTCTTTATCATGCTAAGAGGAGCAGGAAAAAGCAAAAAATTTCAGAATTGCACCTTGCAATGCGGAGAAATTACTGTTTGTGCATTTACAATATTCATTGATTTTTGCCATTGAAAAACATCCAGAAATGATTGAAGCTACTGACTGAATGAAAGGAGCTGGCATCTCACTCTCTTTGAATCTTCTTTATCATGCTAAGAGGAGCAGGAAAAAGCAAAAAATTTCAGAATTGCACCTTGCAATGCGGAGAAATTACTGTTTGTGCATTTACAATATTCATTGATTTTTGCCATTGAAAAACGTCCAGAAATGATTGAAGCTACTGACTGAATGAAAGGAGCTGGCATCTCAGTCTCTTTGAATCTTCTTTATCATGCTAAGAGGAGCAGGAAAAAGCAAAAAATTTCAGAATTGCACCTTGCAATGCGGCGAAATTACTGTTTGTGCATCTACAATATTCATTGATTTTTGCCGTTGAAAAACGTCCAGAAATGATTGAAGCTACTGACTGAATGAAAGGAGCTGGCATCTCACTCTCTTTGAGTCTTCTTTACCATGCTAAGAGGAGCACGAAAAAGCAAAAAATTTCAGAATTGCACCTTGCAATGCGGAGAAATTACTGTTTGTGCATTTACAATATTCATTGATTTTTGCCATTGAAAAACGTCCAGAAATGATTGAAGCTACTGACTGAATGAAAGGAGCTGGCATCTCACTCTCTTTGAATCTTCTTTATCATGCTAAGAGGAGCAGGAAAAAGCAAAAAATTTCAGAATTGCACCTTGCAATGCGGAGAAATTACTGTTTGTGCATTTACAATATTCATTGATTTTTGCCATTGAAAAACATCATGTTATTCATATACCAGAAATGATTGAAGCTACTGACTGAATGAAAGGAGCTGGCATCTCACTCTCTTTGAATCTTCTTTATCATGCTAAGAGGAGCAGGAAAAAGCAAAAAATTTCAGAATTGCACCTTGCAATGCGGAGAAATTACTGTTTGTGCATTTACAATATTCATTGATTTTTGCCATTGAAAAACGTCCAGAAATGATTGAAGCTACTGACTGAATGAAAGGAGCTGGCATCTCACTCTCTTTGAATCTTCTTTATCATGCTAAGAGGAGCAGGAAAAAGCAAAAAATTTCAGAATTGCACCTTGCAATGCGGAGAAATTACTGTTTGTGCATTTACAATATTCATTGATTTTTGCCATTGAAAAACGTAAAGAAATGATTGAAGCTACTGACTGAATGAAAGGAGCTCTCATCTCACTCTCTTTGAATCTTCTTTATCATGCTAAGAGGAGCAGGAAAAAGCAAAAAATTTCAGAATTGCACCTTGCAATGCGGAGAAATTACTGTTTGTGCATTTACAATATTCATTTATTTTTGCCATTGAAAAACATCATGTTATTCATATACCAGAAATGTTTGAAGCTACTGACTGAATGAAAGGAGCTGGCATCTCACTCTCTTTGAATCTTCTTTATCATGCTAAGAGGAGCAGGAAAAAGCAAAAAATTTCAGAATTGCACCTTCAATGCGGAGAAATTACTGTTTGTGCATTTACAATATTCATTGATTTTTGCCATTGAAAAACGTCCAGAAATGATTGAAGCTACTGACTGAATGAAAGGAGCTGGCATCTCACTCTCTTTGAATCTTCTTTATCATGCTAAGAGGAGCAGGAAAAAGCAAAAAATTTCAGAATTGCACCTTGCAATGCGGAGAAATTACTGTTTGTGCATTTACAATATTCATTGATTTTTGCCATTGAAAAACGTCCAGAAATGATTGAAGCTACTGACTGAATGAAAGGAGCTGGCATCTCACTCTCTTTGAATCTTCTTTATCATGCTAAGAGGAGCAGGAAAAAGCAAAAAATTTCAGAATTGCACCTTGCAATGCGGAGAAATTACTGTTTGTGCATTTACAATATTCATTGATTTTTGCCATTGAAAAACGTCCAGAAATGATTGAAGCTACTGACTGAATGAAAGGAGCTGGCATCTCACTCTCTTTGAATCTTCTTTATCATGCTAAGAGGAGCAGGAAAAAGCAAAAAATTTCAGAATTGCACCTTGCAATGCGGAGAAATTACTGTTTGTGCATTTACAATATTCATTGATTTTTGCCATTGAAAAACATCATGTTATTCATATACCAGAAATGTTTGAAGCTACTGACTGAATGAAAGGAGCTGGCATCTCACTCTCTTTGAATCTTCTTTATCATGCTAAGAGGAGCAGGAAAAAGCAAAAAATTTCAGAATTGCACCTTGCAATGCGAAGAAATTACTGTTTGTGCATTTACAATATTCATTGATTTTTGCCATTGAAAAACATCATGTTATTCATATACCAGAAATGTTTGAAGCTACTGACTGAATGAAAGGAGCTGGCATCTCACTCTCTTTGAATCTTCTTTATCATGCTAAGAGGAGCAGGAAAAAGCAAAAAATTTCAGAATTGCACCTTGCAATGCGGAGAAATTACTGTTTGTGCATTTACAATATTCATTGATTTTTGCCATTGAAAAACGTCCAGAAATGATTGAAGCTACTGACTGAATGAAAGGAGCTGGCATCTCACTCTCTTTGAATCTTCTTTATCATGCTAAGAGGAGCAGGAAAAAGCAAAAAATTTCAGAATTGCACCTTGCAATGCGGAGAAATTACTGTTTGTGCATTTACAATATTCATTGATTTTTGCCATTGAAAAACATCATGTTATTCATATACCAGAAATGATTGAAGCTACTGACTGAATGAAAGGAGCTGGCATCTCACTCTCTTTGAATCTTCTTTATCATGCTAAGAGGAGCAGGAAAAAGCAAAAAATTTCAGAATTGCACCTTGCAATGCGGAGAAATTACTGTTTGTGCATTTACAATATTCATTGATTTTTGCCATTGAAAAACGTCCAGAAAAGATTGAAGCTACTGACTGAATGAAAGGAGCTGGCATCTCACTCTCTTTGAATCTTCTTTATCATGCTAAGAGGAGCAGGAAAAAGCAAAAAATTTCAGAATTGCACCTTGCAATGCGGAGAAATTACTGTTTGTGCATTTACAATATTCATTGATTTTTGCCATTGAAAAACGTCCAGAAATGATTGAAGCTACTGACTGAATGAAAGGAGCTGGCATCTCAGTCTCTTTGAATCTTCTTTATCATGCTAAGAGGAGCAGGAAAAAGCAAAAAATTTCAGAATTGCACCTTGCAATGCGGAGAAATTACTGTTTGTGCATCTACAATATTCATTGATTTTTGCCATTGAAAAACATCATGTTATTCATATACCAGAAATGTTTGAAGCTACTGACTGAATGAAAGGAGCTGGCATCTCACTCTATTTGAATCTTCTTTATCATGCTAAGAGGAGCAGGAAAAAGCAAAAAATTTCAGAATTGCACCTTGCAATGCGGAGAAATTACTGTTTGTGCATTTACAATATTCATTGATTTTTGCCATTGAAAAATGTCCAGAAATGATTGAAGCTACTGACTGAAAGGAGCTGGCATCTCACTCTCTTTGAATCTTCTTTATCATGCTAAGAGGAGCAGGAAAAAGCAAAAAATTTCAGAATTGCACCTTGCAATGCGGAGAAATAACTGTTTGTGCATTTACAATATTCATTGATTTTTGCCATTGAAAAACGTCCAGAAATGATTGAAGCTACTGACTGAATGAAAGGAGCTGGGATCTCACTCTCTTTGAATCTTCTTTATCATGCTAAGAGGAGCAGGAAAAAGCAAAAAAATTCAGAATTGCACCTTGCAATGCGGAGAAATTACTGTTTGTGCATTTACAATATTCATTGATTTTTGCCATTGAAAAACATCATGTTATTCATATACCAGAAATGATTGAAGCTACTGACTGAATGAAAGGAGCTGGCATCTCACGCTCTTTGAATCTTCTTTTTCATGCTAAGAGGAGCAGGATAAAGCAAAACATTTCAGAATTGCACCTTGCAATGCGGAGAAATTACTGTTTGTGCATTTACAATATTCATTGATTTTTGCCATTGAAAAACGTCCAGAAATGATTGAAGCTACTGACTGAATGAAAGGAGCTGGCATCTCACTCTCTTTGAATCTTCTTTATCATGCTAAGAGGAGCAGGAAAAAGCAAAAAATTTCAGAATTGCACCTTGCAATGCGGAGAAATTACTGCTTGTGCATTTACAATATTCATTGATTTTTGCCATTGAAAAACGTCCAGAAATGATTGAAGCTACTGACTGAATGAAAGGAGCTGGCATCTCACTCTCTTTGAGTCTTCTTTATCATGCTAAGAGGAGCAGGAAAAAGCAAAAAATTTCAGAATTGCACCTTGCAATGCGGAGAAATTACTGTTTGTGCATTTACAATATTCATTGATTTTTGCCATTGAAAAACGTCCAGAAATGATTTAAGCTACTGACTGAATGAAAGGAGCTGGCATCTCACTCTCTTTGAATCTTCTTTATCATGCTAAGAGGAGCAGGAAAAAGCAAAAAATTTCAGAATTGCACCTTGCAATGCGGAGAAATTACTGTTTGTGCATTTACAATATTCATTGATTTTTGCTATTGAAAAACGTCCAGAAATGATTGAAGCTACTGACTGAATGAAAGGAGCTGGCATCTCACTCTCTTTGAATCTTCTTTATCATGCTAAGAGGAGCAGGAAAAAGCAAAAAATTTCAGAATTGCACCTTGCAATGCGGAGAAATTACTGTTTGTGCATTTACAATATTCATTGATTTTTGCCGTTGAAAAACGTCCAGAAATGATTGAAGCTACTGACTGAATGAAAGGAGCTGGCATCTCATTCTCTTTGAATCTTCTTTATCATGCTAAGAGGAGCAGGAAAAAGCAAAAAATTTCAGAATTGCACCTTGCAATGCGGAGAAATTACTGTTTGTGCATTTACAATATTCATTGATTTTTGCCATTGAAAAACGTCCAGAAATGATTGAAGCTACTGACTGAATGAAAGGAGCTGGCATCTCACTCTCTTTGAATCTTCTTTATCATGCTAAGAGGAGCAGGAAAAAGCAAAAAATTTCAGAATTGCACCTTGCAATGCGGAGAAATTACTGTTTGTGCATTTACAATATTCATTGATTTTTGCCATTGAAAAACATCATGTTATTCATATTCCAGAAATGTTTGAAGCTACTGACTGAATGAAAGGAGCTGGCATCTCACTCTCTTTGAATCTTCTTTATCATGCTAAGAGGAGCAGGAAAAAGCAAAAAATTTCAGAATTGCACCTTGCAATGCGGAGAAATTACTGTTTGTGCATTTACAATATTCATTGATTTTTGCTATTGAAAAACGTCCAGAAATGATTGAAGCTACTGACTGAATGAAAGGAGCTGGCATCTCACTCTCTTTGAATCTTCTTTATCATGCTAAGAGGAGCAGGAAAAAGCAAAAAATTTCAGAATTGCACCTTGCAATGCGGAGAAATTACTGTTTGTGCATTTACAATATTCATTGATTTTTGCCGTTGAAAAACGTCCAGAAATGATTGAAGCTACTGACTGAATGAAAGGAGCTGGCATCTCATTCTCTTTGAATCTTCTTTATCATGCTAAGAGGAGCAGGAAAAAGCAAAAAATTTCAGAATTGCACCTTGCAATGCGGAGAAATTACTGTTTGTGCATTTACAATATTCATTGATTTTTGCCATTGAAAAACGTCCAGAAATGATTGAAGCTACTGACTGAATGAAAGGAGCTGGCATCTCACTCTCTTTGAATCTTCTTTATCATGCTAAGAGGAGCAGGAAAAAGCAAAAAATTTCAGAATTGCACCTTGCAATGCGGAGAAATTACTGTTTGTGCATTTACAATATTCATTGATTTTTGCCATTGAAAAACATCATGTTATTCATATTCCAGAAATGTTTGAAGCTACTGACTGAATGAAAGGAGCTGGCATCTCACTCTCTTTGAATCTTCTTTATCATGCTAAGAGGAGCAGGAAAAAGCAAAAAATTTCAGAATTGCACCTTGCAATGCGGAGAAATTACTGTTTGTGCATTTACAATATTCATTGATTTTTGCCATTGAAAAACGTCCAGAAATGATTGAAGCTACTGACTGAATTAAAGGAGCTGGCATCTCACTCTCTTTGAATCTTCTTTATCATGCTAAGAGGAGCAGGAAAAAGCAAAAAATTTCAGAATTGCACCTTGCAATGCGGAGAAATTACTGTTTGTGCATTTACAATATTCATTGATTTTTGCTATTGAAAAACGTCCAGAAATGATTGAAGCTACTGACTGAATGAAAGGAGCTGGCATCTCACTCTCTTTGAATCTTCTTTATCATGCTAAGAGGAGCAGGAAAAAGCAAAAAAATTCAGAATTGCACCTTGCAATGCGGAGAAATTACTGTTTGTGCATTTACAATATTCATTGATTTTTGCCGTTGAAAAACGTCCAGAAATGATTGAAGCTACTGACTGAATGAAAGGAGCTGGCATCTCATTCTCTTTGAATCTTCTTTATCATGCTAAGAGGAGCAGGAAAAAGCAAAAAATTTCAGAATTGCACCTTGCAATGCGGAGAAATTACTGTTTGTGCATTTACAATATTCATTGATTTTTGCCATTGAAAAACATCATGTTATTCATATTCCAGAAATGTTTGAAGCTACTGACTGAATGAAAGGAGCTGGCATCTCACTCTCTTTGAATCTTCTTTATCATGCTAAGAGGAGCAGGAAAAAGCAAAAAAATTCAGAATTGCACCTTGCAATGCGGAGAAATTACTGTTTGTGCATTTACAATATTCATTGATTTTTGCCGTTGAAAAACGTCCAGAAATGATTGAAGCTACTGACTGAATGAAAGGAGCTGGCATCTCATTCTCTTTGAATCTTCTTTATCATGCTAAGAGGAGCAGGAAAAAGCAAAAAATTTCAGAATTGCACCTTGCAATGCGGAGAAATTACTGTTTGTGCATTTACAATATTCATTGATTTTTGCCATTGAAAAACGTCCAGAAATGATTGAAGCTACTGACTGAATGAAAGGAGCTGGCATCTCACTCTCTTTGAATCTTCTTTATCATGCTAAGAGGAGCAGGAAAAAGCAAAAAATTTCAGAATTGCACCTTGCAATGCGGAGAAATTACTGTTTGTGCATTTACAATATTCATTGATTTTTGCCATTGAAAAACGTCCAGAAATGATTGAAGCTACTGACTGAATTAAAGGAGCTGGCATCTCACTGTCTTTGAATCTTCTTTATCATGCTAAGAGGAGCAGGAAAAAGCAAAAAATTTCAGAATTGCACCTTGCAATGCGGAGAAATTACTGTTTGTGCATTTACAATATTCATTGATTTTTGCCATTGAAAAACATCATGTTATTCATATACCAGAAATGATTGAAGCTACTGACTGAATGAAAGGAGCTGGCATCTCACTCTCTTTGAATCTTCTTTATCATGCTAAGAGGAGCAGGAAAAAGCAAAAAATTTCAGAATTGCACCTTGCAATGCGGAGAAATTACTGTTTGTGCATTTACAATATTCATTGATTTTTGCCATTGAAAAACGTCCAGAAATGATTGAAACTACTGATTGAATGAAAGGAGCTGGCATCTCACTCTCTTTGAATCTTCTTTATCATGCTAAGAGGAGCAGGAAAAAGCAAAAAATTTCAGAATTGCACCTTGCAATGCGGCGAAATTACTGTTTGTGCATTTACAATATTCATTGATTTTTGCCATTGAAAAACATCATGTTATTCATATACCAGAAATGATTGAAGCTACTGACTGAATGAAAGGAGCTGGCATCTCACTCTCTTTGAATCTTCTTTATCATGCTAAGAGGAGCAGGAAAAAGCAAAAAATTTCAGAATTGCACCTTGCAATGCGGAGAAATTACTGTTTGTGCATTTCCAATATTCATTGATTTTTGCCATTGAAAAACATCCAGAAATGATTGAAGCTACTGACTGAATGAAAGGAGCTGGCATCTCACTCTCTTTGAATCTTCTTTATCATGCTAAGAGGAGCAGGAAAAAGCAAAAAATTTCAGAATTGCACCTTGCAATGCGGAGAAATTACTGTTTGTGCATTTACAATATTCATTTATTTTTGCCATTGAAAAACATCATGTTATTCATATACCAGAAATGATTGAAGCTACTGACTGAATGAAAGGAGCTGGCATCTCACTCTCTTTGAATCTTTTTTATCATGCTAAGAGGAGCAGGAAAAAGCAAAAAATTTCAGAATTGCACCTTGCAATGCGGAGAAATTACTGTTTGTGCATTTACAATATTCATTGATTTTTGCCATTGAAAAACATCATGTTATTCATATTCCAGAAATGTTTGAAGCTACTGACTGAATGAAAGGAGCTGGCATCTCACTCTCTTTGAATCTTCTTTATCATGCTAAGAGGAGCAGGAAAAAGCAAAAAATTTCAGAATTGCACCTTGCAATGCGGAGAAATTACTGTTTGTGCATTTACAATATTCATTGATTTTTGCCATTGAAAAACGTCCAGAAATGATTGAAGCTACTGACTGAATTAAAGGAGCTGGCATCTCATTGTCTTTGAATCTTCTTTATCATGCTAAGAGGAGCAGGAAAAAGCAAAAAATTTCAGAATTGCACCTTGCAATGCGGAGAAATTACTGTTTGTGCATTTACAATATTCATTGATTTTTGCCATTGAAAAACATCATGTTATTCATATACCAGAAATGATTGAAGCTACTGACTGAATGAAAGGAGCTGGCATCTCACTCTCTTTGAATCTTCTTTATCATGCTAAGAGGAGCAGGAAAAAGCAAAAAATTTCAGAATTGCACCTTGCAATGCGGAGAAATTACTGTTTGTGCATTTACAATATTCATTGATTTTTGCCATTGAAAAACGTCCAGAAATGATTGAAACTACTGATTGAATGAAAGGAGCTGGCATCTCACTCTCTTTGAATCTTCTTTATCATGCTAAGAGGAGCAGGAAAAAGCAAAAAATTTCAGAATTGCACCTTGCAATGCGGAGAAATTACTGTTTGTGCATTTACAATATTCATTGATTTTTGCCATTGAAAAACATCATGTTATTCATATACCAGAAATGATTGAAGCTACTGACTGAATGAAAGGAGCTGGCATCTCACTCTCTTTGAATCTTCTTTATCATGCTAAGAGGAGCAGAAAAAAGCAAAAAATTTCAGAATTGCACCTTGCAATGCGGAGAAATTACTGTTTGTGCATTTACAATATTCATTGATTTTTGCCATTGAAAAACGTCCAGAAATGATTGAAGCTACTGACTGAATGAAAGGAGCTGGCATCTCACTCTCTTTGAATCTTCTTTATCATGCTAAGAGGAGCAGGAAAAAGCAAAAAATTTCAGAATTGCACCTTGCAATGCGGAGAAATTACTGTTTGTGCATTTACAATATTCATTGATTTTTGCCATTGAAAAACATCCAGAAATGATTGAAGCTACTGACTGAATGAAAGGAGCTGGCATCTCACTCTCTTTGAATCTTCTTTATCATGCTAAGAGGAGCAGGAAAAAGCAAAAAATTTCAGAATTGCACCTTGCAATGCGGAGAAATTACTGTTTGTGCATTTACAATATTCATTTATTTTTGCCATTGAAAAACATCATGTTATTCATATACCAGAAATGATTGAAGCTACTGACTGAATGAAAGGAGCTGGCATCTCACTCTCTTTGAATCTTCTTTATCATGCTAAGAGGAGCAGGAAAAAGCAAAAAATTTCAGAATTGCACCTTGCAATGCGGAGAAATTACTGTTTGTGCATTTACAATATTCATTGATTTTTGCCATTGAAAAACGTCCAGAAATGATTGAAGCTACTGACTGAATGAAAGGAGCTGGCATATCACTCTCTTTGAATCTTCTTTATCATGCTAAGAGGAGCAGGAAAAAGCAAAAAATTTCAGAATTGCACCTTGCAATGCGGAGAAATTACTGTTTGTGCATTTACAATATTCATTGATTTTTGCCATTGAAAAACATCATGTTATTCATATACCAGAAATGTTTGAAGCTACTGACTGAATGAAAGGAGCTGGCATCTCACTCTCTTTGAATCTTCTTTATCATGCTAAGAGGAGCAGGAAAAAGCAAAAAATTTCAGAATTGCACATTGCAATGCGGAGAAATTACTGTTTGTGCATTTACAATATTCATTGATTTTTGCCATTGAAAAACGTCCAGAAATGATTGAAGCTACTGACTGAATGAAAGGAGCTGGCATCTCCCTCTCTTTGAATCTTCTTTATCATGCTAAGAGGAGCAGGAAAAGGCAAAAAATTTCAGAATTGCACCTTGCAATGCGGAGAAATTACTGTTTGTGCATTTACAATATTCATTGATTTTTGCCATTGAAAAACATCATGTTATTCATATACCAGAAATGATTGAAGCTACTGACTGAATGAAAGGAGCTGGCATCTCACTCTCTTTGAATCTTCTTTATCATGCTAAGAGGAGCAGGAAAAAGCAAAAAATTTCAGAATTGCACCTTGCAATGCGGAGAAATTACTGTTTGTGCATTTACAATATTCATTGATTTTTGCCATTGAAAAACGTCCAGAAATGATTGAAGCTACTGACTGAATGAAAGGAGCTGGCATCTCACTCTCTTTGAATCTTCTTTATCATGCTAAGAGGAGCAGGAAAAAGCAAAAAAATTCAGAATTGCACCTTGCAATGCGGAGAAATTACTGTTTGTGCATTTACAATATTCATTGATTTTTGCCATTGAAAAACATCATGTTATTCATATACCAGAAATGATTGAAGCTACTGACTGAATGAAAGGAGCTGGCATCTCACTCTCTTTGAATCTTCTTTTTCATGCTAAGAGGAGCAGGAAAAAGTAAAAAATTTCAGAATTGCACCTTGCAATGCGGAGAAATTACTGTTTGTGCATTTACAATATTCATTGATTTTTGCCATTGAAAAACGTCCAGAAATGATTGAAGCTACTGACTGAATGAAAGGAGCTGGCATCTCAGTCTCTTTGAATCTTCTTTATCATGCTAAGAGGAGCAGGAAAAAGCAAAAAATTTCAGAATTGCACCTTGCAATGCGGAGAAATTACTGCTTGTGCATTTACAATATTCATTGATTTTTGCCATTGAAAAACGTCCAGAAATGATTGAAGCTACTGACTGAATGAAAGGAGCTGGCATCTCACTCTCTTTGAATCTTCTTTATCATGCTAAGAGGAGCAGGAAAAAGCAAAAAATTTCAGAATTGCACCTTGCAATACGGAGAAATTACTGTTTGTGCATTTACAATATTCATTGATTTTTGCCATTGAAAAACGTCCAGAAATGATTGAAGCTACTGACTGAATGAAAGGAGCTGGCATCTCACTCTCTTTGAATCTTCTTTATCATGCTAAGAGGAGCAGGAAAAAGCAAAAAATTTCAGAATTGCACCTTGCAATGCGGAGAAATTACTGTTTGTGCATTTACAATATTCATTGATTTTTGCCATTGAAAAACGTCCAGAAATGATTGAAGCTACTGACTGAATGAAAGGAGCTGGCATCTCACTCTCTTTGAATCTTCTTTATCATGCTAAGAGGAGCAGGAAAAAGCAAAAAATTTCAGAATTGCACCTTGCAATGCGGAGAAATTACTGTTTGTGCATTTACAATATTCATTGATTTTTGCCGTTGAAAAACGTCCAGAAATGATTGAAGCTACTGACTGAATGAAAGGAGCTGGCATCTCACTCTCTTTGAATCTTCTTTATCATGCTAAGAGGAGCAGGAAAAAGCAAAAAATTTCAGAATTGCACCTTGCAATGCGGAGAAATTACTGTTTGTGCATTTACAATATTCATTGATTTTTGCCATTGAAAAACATCCAGAAATGATTGAAGCTACTGACTGAATGAAAGGAGCTGGCATCTCACTCTCTTTGAATCTTCTTTATCATGCTAAGAGGAGCAGGAAAAAGCAAAAAATTTCAGAATTGCACCTTGCAATGCGGAGAAATTACTGTTTGTGCATTTACAATATTCATTGATTTTTGCCATTGTTAAACATCATGTTATTCATATACCAGAAATGATTGAAGCTACTGACTGAATGAAAGGAGCTGGCATCTCACTCTCTTTGAATCTTCTTTATCATGCTAAGAGGAGCAGGAAAAAGCAAAAAATTTCAGAATTGCACCTTGCAATGCGGAGAAATTACTGTTTGTGCATTTACAATATTCATTGATTTTTGCCATTGAAAAACGTCCAGAAATGTTTGAAGCTACTGACTGAATGAAAGGAGCTGGCATCTCACTCTCTTTGAATCTTCTTTATCATGCTAAGAGGAGCAGGAAAAAGCAAAAAATTTCAGAATTGCACCTTGCAATGCGGAGAAATTACTGTTTGTGCATTTACAATATTCATTGATTTTTGCCATTGAAAAACATCATGTTATTCATATACCAGAAATGATTGAAGCTACTGACTGAATGAAAGGAGCTGGCATCTCACTCTCTTTGAATCTTCTTTATCATGCTAAGAGGAGCAGGAAAAAGCAAAAAATTTCAGAATTGCACCTTGCAATGCGGAGAAATTACTGTTTGTGCATTTACAATATTCATTGATTTTTGCCATTGAAAAACGTCCAGAAATGATTGAAGCTACTGACTGAATGAAAGGAGCTGGCATCTCACTCTCTTTGAATCTTCTTTATCATGCTAAGAGGAGCAGGAAAAAGCAAAAAATTTCAGAATTGCACCTTGCAATGCGGAGAAATTACTGTTTGTGCATTTACAATATTCATTGATTTTTGCCATTGAAAAACATCATGTTATTCATATACCAGAAATGATTGAAGCTACTGACTGAATGAAAGGAGCTGGCATCTCACTCTCTTTGAATCTTCTTTTTCATGCTAAGAGGAGCAGGAAAAAGTAAAAAACTTCAGAATTGCACCTTGCAATGCGGAGAAATTACTGTTTGTGCATTTACAATATTCATTGATTTTTGCCATTGAAAAACGTCCAGAAATGATTGAAGCTACTGACTGAATGAAAGGAGCTGGCATCTCAGTCTCTTTGAATCTTCTTTATCATGCTAAGAGGAGCAGGAAAAAGCAAAAAATTTCAGAATTGCACCTTGCAATGCGGAGAAATTACTGCTTGTGCATTTACAATATTCATTGATTTTTGCCATTGAAAAACGTCCAGAAATGATTGAAGCTACTGACTGAATGAAAGGAGCTGGCATCTCACTCTCTTTGAATCTTCTTTATCATGCTAAGAGGAGCAGGAAAAAGCAAAAAATTTCAGAATTGCACCTTGCAATACGGAGAAATTACTGTTTGTGCATTTACAATATTCATTGATTTTTGCCATTGAAAAACGTCCTGAAATGATTGAAGCTACTGACTGAATGAAAGGAGCTGGCATCTCACTCTGTTTGAATCTTCTTTATCATGCTAAGAGGAGCAGGAAAAAGCAAAAAATTTCAGAATTGCACCTTGCAATGCGGAGAAATTACTGTTTGTGCATTTACAATATTCATTGATTTTTGCCATTGAAAAACGTCCAGAAATGATTGAAGCTACTGACTGAATGAAAGGAGCTGGCATCTCACTCTCTTTGAATCTTCTTTATCATGCTAAGAGGAGCAGGAAAAAGCAAAAAATTTCAGAATTGCACCTTGCAATGCGGAGAAATTACTGTTTGTGCATTTACAATATTCATTGATTTTTGCCGTTGAAAAACGTCCAGAAATGATTGAAGCTACTGACTGAATGAAAGGAGCTGGCATCTCACTCTCTTTGAATCTTCTTTATCATGCTAAGAGGAGCAGGAAAAAGCAAAAAATTTCAGAATTGCACCTTGCAATGCGGAGAAATTACTGTTTGTGCATTTACAATATTCATTGATTTTTGCCATTGAAAAACATCCAGAAATGATTGAAGCTACTGACTGAATGAAAGGAGCTGGCATCTCACTCTCTTTGAATCTTCTTTATCATGCTAAGAGGAGCAGGAAAAAGCAAAAAATTTCAGAATTGCACCTTGCAATGCGGAGAAATTACTGTTTGTGCATTTACAATATTCATTGATTTTTGCCATTGTTAAACATCATGTTATTCATATACCAGAAATGATTGAAGCTACTGACTGAATGAAAGGAGCTGGCATCTCACTCTCTTTGAATCTTCTTTATCATGCTAAGAGGAGCAGGAAAAAGCAAAAAATTTCAGAATTGCACCTTGCAATGCGGAGAAATTACTGTTTGTGCATTTACAATATTCATTGATTTTTGCCATTGAAAAACGTCCAGAAATGTTTGAAGCTACTGACTGAATGAAAGGAGCTGGCATCTCACTCTCTTTGAATCTTCTTTATCATGCTAAGAGGAGCAGGAAAAAGCAAAAAATTTCAGAATTGCACCTTGCAATGCGGAGAAATTACTGTTTGTGCATTTACAATATTCATTGATTTTTGCCATTGAAAAACGTCCAGAAATGATTGAAGCTACTGACTGAATGAAAGGAGCTGGCATCTCACTCTCTTTGAATCTTCTTTATCATGCTAAGAGGAGCAGGAAAATGCAAAAAATTTCAGAATTGCTCCTTGCAATGCGGAGAAATTACTGTTTGTGCATTTACAATATTCATTGATTTTTGCCATTGAAAAACATCATGTTATTCATATACCAGAAATGTTTGAAGCTACTGACTGAATGAAAGGAGCTGGCATGTCACTCTCTTTGAATCTTCTTTATCATGCTAAAAGGAGCAGGAAAAAGCAAAAAATTTCAGAATTGCACCTTGCAATGCGGAGAAATTACTGTTTGTGCATTTACAATATTCATTGATTTTTGCCATTGAAAAACGTCCAGAAATGATTGAAGCTACTGACTGAATGAAAGGAGCTGGCATCTCACTCTCTTTGAATCTTCTTTATCATGCTAAGTGGAGCAGGAAAAAGCAAAAAATTTCAGAATTGCACCTTGCAATGCGGAGAAATTACTGTTTGTGCATTTACAATATTCATTGATTTTTGCCATTGAAAAACATCATGTTATTCATATACCAGAAATGATTGAAGCTACTGACTGAATGAAAGGAGCTGGCATCTCACTCTCTTTGAATCTTCTTTATCATGCTAAGAGGAGCAGGAAAAAGCAAAAAATTTCAGAATTGCACCTTGCAATGCGGAGAAATTACTGTTTGTGCATTTACAATATTCATTGATTTTTGCCATTGAAAAACGTCCAGAAATGATTGAAGCTACTGACTGAATGAAAGGAGCTGGCATCTCACTCTCTTTGAATCTTCTTTATCATGCTAAGAGGAGCAGGAAAAAGCAAAAAATTTCAGAATTGCACCTTGCAATGCGGAGAAATTACTGTTTGTGCATTTACAATATTCATTGATTTTTGCCTTTGAAAAACATCATGTTATTCATATACCAGAAATGTTTGAAGCTACTGACTGAATGAAAGGAGCTGGCATCTCACTCTCTTTGAATCTTCTTTATCATGCTAAGAGGAGCAGGAAAAAGCAAAAAATTTCAGAATTGCACCTTGCAATGCGGAGAAATTACTGTTTGTGCATTTACAATATTCATTGATTTTTGCCATTGAAAAACGTCCAGAAATGATTGAAGCTACTGACTGAATGAAAGGAGCTGGCATCTCACTCTCTTTGAATCTTCTTTATCATGCTAAGAGGAGCAGGAAAAGGCAAAAAATTTCACAATTGCACCTTGCAATGCGGAGAAATTACTGTTTGTGCATTTACAATATTCATTGATTTTTGCCATTGAAAAACATCATGTTATTCATATACCAGAAATGTTTGAAGCTACTGACTGAATGAAAGGAGCTGGCATCTCACTCTCTTTGAATCTTCTTTATCATGCTAAGAGGAGCAGGAAAAAGCAAAAAATTTCAGAATTGCACCTTGCAATGCGAATAAATAACTGTTTGTGCATTTACAATATTCATTGATTTTTGCCATTGAAAAACATCATGTTATTCATATACCAGAAATGATTGAAGCTACTGACTGAATGAAAGGAGCTGGCATCTCACTCTCTTTGAATCTTCTTTATCATGCTAAGAGGAGCAGGAAAAAGCAAAAAATTTCAGAATTGCACCTTGCAATGCGGAGAAATTACTGTTTGTGCATTTACAATATTCATTGATTTTTGCCATTGAAAAACGTCCAGAAATGATTGAAGCTACTGACTGAATGAAAGGAGCTGGCATCTCACTCTCTTTGAATCTTCTTTATCATGCTAAGAGGAGCAGGAAAAAGCAAAAAATTTCAGAATTGCACCTTGCAATGCGGAGAAATTACTGTTTGTGCATTTACAATATTCATTGATTTTTGCCATTGAAAAACATCATGTTATTCATATACCAGAAATGATTGAAGCTACTGACTGAATGAAAGGAGCTGGCATCTCACTCTCTTTGAATCTTCTTTATCATGCTAAGAGGAGCAGGAAAAAGCAAAAAATTTCAGAATTGCACCTTGCAATGCGGAGAAATTACTGTTTGTGCATTTACAATATTCATTGATTTTTGCCATTGAAAAACGTCCAGAAATGATTGAAGCTACTGACTGAATGAAAGGAGCTGGCATCTCACTCTCTTTGAATCTTCTTTATCATGCTAAGAGGAGCAGGAAAAAGCAAAAAATTTCAGAATTGCACCTTGCAATGCGGAGAAATTACTGTTTGTGCATTTACAATATTCATTGATTTTTGCCATTGAAAAACATCATGTTATTCATATACCAGAAATGTTTGAAGCTACTGACTGAATGAAAGGAGCTGGAATCTCACTCTCTTTGAATCTTCTTTATCATGCTAAGAGGAGCAGGAAAAAGCAAAAAATTTCAGAATTGCACCTTGCAATGCGGAGAAATTACTGTTTGTGCATTTACAATATTCATTGATTTTTGCCATTGAAAAACGTCCAGAAATGATTGAAGCTACTGACTGAATGAAAGGAGCTGGCATCTCACTCTCTTTGAATCTTCTTTATCATGCTAAGAGGAGCAGGAAAAGGCAAAAAATTTCAGAATTGCACCTTGCAATGCGGAGAAATTACTGTTTGTGCATTTACAATATTCATTGATTTTTGCCATTGAAAAACATCATGTTATTCATATACCAGAAATGTTTGAAGCTACTGACTGAATGAAAGGAGCTGGCATCTCACTCTCTTTGAATCTTCTTTATCATGCTAAGAGGAGCAGGAAAAACCAAAAAATTTCAGAATTGCACCTTGCAATGCGAATAAATTACTGTTTGTGCATTTACAATATTCATTGATTTTTGCCATTGAAAAACATCATGTTATTCATATACCAGAAATGATTGAAGCTACTGACTGAATGAAAGGAGCTGGCATCTCACTCTCTTTGAATCTTCTTTATCATGCTAAGAGGAGCAGGAAAAAGCAAAACATTTCAGAATTGCACCTTGCAATGCGGAGAAATTACTGTTTGTGCATTTACAATATTCATTGATTTTTGCCATTGAAAAACATCATGTTATTCACATACCAGAAATGATTGAAGCTACTGACTGAATGAAAGGAGCTGGCATCTCACTCTCTTTGAATCTTCTTTATCATGCTAAGAGGAGCAGGAAAAAGCAAAAAATTTCAGAATTGCACCTCGCAATGCGGAGAAATTACTGTTTGTGCATTTGCAATATTCATTGATTTTTGCCATTGAAAAACGTCCAGAAATGATTGAAGCTACTGACTGAATGAAAGGAGCTGGCATCTCACTCTCTTTGAATCTTCTTTATCATGCTAAGAGGAGCAGGAAAAAGCAAAAAATTTCAGAATTGCACCTTGCAATGCGGAGAAATTGCTGTTTGTGCATTTACAAAATTCATTGATTTTTGCCATTGAAAAACATCATGTTATTCATATACCAGAAATGTTTGAAGCTACTGACTGAATGAAAGGAGCTGGCATCTCACTCTCTTTGAATCTTCTTTATCATGCTAAGAGGAGCAGGAAAAAGCAAAAAATTTCAGAATTGCACCTTGCAATGCGGAGAAATTACTGTTTGTGCATTTACAATATTCATTGATTTTTGCCATTGAAAAACGTCCAGAAATGATTGAAGCTACTGACTGAATGAAAGGAGCTGGCATCTCACTCTCTTTGAATCTTCTTTATCATGCTAAGAGGAGCAGGAAAAAGCAAAAAATTTCAGAATTGCACCTTGCAATGCGGAGAAATTACTGTTTGTGCATTTACAATATACATTGATTTTTGCCATTGAAAAACGTCCAGAAATGATTGAAGCTACTGACTGAATGAAAGGAGCTGGCATCTCACTCTCTTTGAATCTTCTTTATCATGCTAAGAGGAGCAGGAAAAAGCAAAAAATTTCAGAATTGCACCTTGCAATGCGGAGAAATTACTGTTTGTGCATTTACAATATTCATTGATTTTTGCCGTTGAAAAAAGTCCAGAAATGATTGAAGCTACTGACTGAATGAAAGGAGCTGGCATCTCACTCTCTTTGAATCTTCTTTATCATGCTAAGAGGAGCAGGAAAAAGCAAAAAATTTCAGAATTGCACCTTGCAATGCGGAGAAATTACTGTTTGTGCATTTACAATATTCATTGATTTTTGCCATTGAAAAACATCATGTTATTCATATACCAGAAATGTTTGAAGCTACTGACTGAATGAAAGGAGCTGGCATCTCACTCTCTTTGAATCTTCTTTATCATGCTAAGAGGAGCAGGAAAAAGCAAAAAATTTCAGAATTGCACCTTGCAATGCGAATAAATAACTGTTTGTGCATTTACAATATTCATTGATTTTTGCCATTGAAAAACATCATGTTATTCATATACCAGAAATGATTGAAGCTACTGACTGAATGAAAGGAGCTGGCATCTCACTCTCTTTGAATCTTCTTTATCATGCTAAGAGGAGCAGGAAAAAGCAAAAAATTTCAGAATTGCACCTTGCAATGCGGAGAAATTACTGTTTGTGCATTTACAATATTCATTGATTTTTGCCATTGAAAAACGTCCAGAAATGATTGAAGCTACTGACTGAATGAAAGGAGCTGGCATCTCACTCTCTTTGAATCTTCTTTATCATGCTAAGAGGAGCAGGAAAAAGCAAAAAATTTCAGAATTGCACCTTGCAATGCGGAGAAATTACTGTTTGTGCATTTACAATATTCATTGATTTTTGCCATTGAAAAACATCATGTTATTCATATACCAGAAATGATTGAAGCTACTGACTGAATGAAAGGAGCTGGCATCTCACTCTCTTTGAATCTTCTTTATCATGCTAAGAGGAGCAGGAAAAAGCAAAAAATTTCAGAATTGCACCTTGCAATGCGGAGAAATTACTGTTTGTGCATTTACAATATTCATTGATTTTTGCCATTGAAAAACGTCCAGAAATGATTGAAGCTACTGACTGAATGAAAGGAGCTGGCATCTCACTCTCTTTGAATCTTCTTTATCATGCTAAGAGGAGCAGGAAAAGGCAAAAAATTTCAGAATTGCACCTTGCAATGCGGAGAAATTACTGTTTGTGCATTTACAATATTCATTGATTTTTGCCATTGAAAAACATCATGTTATTCATATACCAGAAATGTTTGAAGCTACTGACTGAATGAAAGGAGCTGGCATCTCACTCTCTTTGAATCTTCTTTATCATGCTAAGAGGAGCAGGAAAAACCAAAAAATTTCAGAATTGCACCTTGCAATGCGAATAAATTACTGTTTGTGCATTTACAATATTCATTGATTTTTGCCATTGAAAAACATCATGTTATTCATATACCAGAAATGATTGAAGCTACTGACTGAATGAAAGGAGCTGGCATCTCACTCTCTTTGAATCTTCTTTATCATGCTAAGAGGAGCAGGAAAAAGCAAAACATTTCAGAATTGCACCTTGCAATGCGGAGAAATTACTGTTTGTGCATTTACAATATTCATTGATTTTTGCCATTGAAAAACATCATGTTATTCACATACCAGAAATGATTGAAGCTACTGACTGAATGAAAGGAGCTGGCATCTCACTCTCTTTGAATCTTCTTTATCATGCTAAGAGGAGCAGGAAAAAGCAAAAAATTTCAGAATTGCACCTCGCAATGCGGAGAAATTACTGTTTGTGCATTTACAATATTCATTGATTTTTGCCATTGAAAAACGTCCAGAAATGATTGAAGCTACTGACTGAATGAAAGGAGCTGGCATCTCACTCTCTTTGAATCTTCTTTATCATGCTAAGAGGAGCAGGAAAAAGCAAAAAATTTCAGAATTGCACCTTGCAATGCGGAGAAATTGCTGTTTGTGCATTTACAAAATTCATTGATTTTTGCCATTGAAAAACATCATGTTATTCATATACCAGAAATGTTTGAAGCTACTGACTGAATGAAAGGAGCTGGCATCTCACTCTCTTTGAATCTTCTTTATCATGCTAAGAGGAGCAGGAAAAAGCAAAAAATTTCAGAATTGCACCTTGCAATGCGGAGAAATTACTGTTTGTGCATTTACAATATTCATTGATTTTTGCCATTGAAAAACGTCCAGAAATGATTGAAGCTACTGACTGAATGAAAGGAGCTGGCATCTCACTCTCTTTGAATCTTCTTTATCATGCTAAGAGGAGCAGGAAAAAGCAAAAAATTTCAGAATTGCACCTTGCAATGCGGAGAAATTACTGTTTGTGCATTTACAATATACATTGATTTTTGCCATTGAAAAACGTCCAGAAATGATTGAAGCTACTGACTGAATGAAAGGAGCTGGCATCTCACTCTCTTTGAATCTTCTTTATCATGCTAAGAGGAGCAGGAAAAAGCAAAAAATTTCAGAATTGCACCTTGCAATGCGGAGAAATTACTGTTTGTGCATTTACAATATTCATTGATTTTTGCCGTTGAAAAAAGTCCAGAAATGATTGAAGCTACTGACTGAATGAAAGGAGCTGGCATCTCACTCTCTTTGAATCTTCTTTATCATGCTAAGAGGAGCAGGAAAAAGCAAAAAATTTCAGAATTGCACCTTGCAATGCGGAGAAATTACTGTTTGTGCATTTACAATATTCATTGATTTTTGCCATTGAAAAACATCATGTTATTCATATACCAGAAATGATTGAAGCTACTGACTGAATGAAAGGAGCTGGCATCTCACTCTCTTTGAATCTTCTTTATCATGCTAAGAGGAGCAGGAAAAAGCAAGAAATTTCAGAATTGCACCTTGCAATGCGGAGAAATTACTGTTTGTGCATTTACAATATTCATTGAGTTTTGCCATTGAAAAACATCATGTTATTCATATACCAGAAATGTTTGAAGCTACTGACTGAATGAAAGGAGCTGGCATCTCACTCTCTTTGAATCTTCTTTATCATGCTAAGAGGAGCAGGAAAAAGCAAAAAATTTCAGAATTGCACCTTGCAATGTGGAGAAATTACTGTTTGTGCATTTACAATATTCATTGATTTTTACCATTGAAAAACGTCCAGAAATGATTGAAGCTACTGACTGAATGAAAGTAGCTGCCATCTCACTCTCTTTGAATCTTTTTTATCATGCTAAGAGGAGCAGGAAAAAGCAAAAAATTTCAGACTTGCACCTTGCAATGCGGAGAAATTACTGTTTGTGCATTTACAATATTCATTGATTTTTGCCATTGAAAAACATCATGTTATTCATATACCAGAAATGTTTGAAGCTACTGACTGAATGAAAGGAGCTGGCATCTCACGCTCTTTGAATCTTCTTTATCATGCTAAGAGGAGCAGGAAAAAGCAAAAAATTTCAGAATTGCACCTTGCAATGCGGAGAAATTACTTTTTGTGCATTTACAATATTCATTGATTTTTGCCATTGAAAAACGTCCAGAAATGATTGAAGCTACTGACTGAATGAAAGGAGCTGGCATCTCACTCTCTTTGAATCTTCTTTATCATGCTAAGAGGAGCAGGAAAAAGCAAAAAATTTCAGAATTGCACCTTGCAATGCGGAGAAATTACTGTTTGTGCATTTACAATATTCATTGATTTTTGCCATTGAAAAACGTCCAGAAATGATTGAAGCTACTGACTGAATGAAAGGAGCTGGCATCTCACTCTCTTTGAATCTTCTTTATCATGCTAAGAGGAGCAGGAAAAAGCAAAAAATTTCAGAATTGCACCTTGCAATGCGGAGAAATTACTGTTTGTGCATTTACAATATTCATTGATTTTTGCCATTGAAAAACATGTAATTCATATACCAGAAATGTTTGAAGCTACTGACTGAATGAAAGGAGCTGGCACCTCACTCTCTTTGAATCTTCTTTATCATGCTAAGAGGAGCGGGAAAAAGCAAAAAATTTCAGAATTGCACCTTGCAATGCGGAGAAATTACTGTTTGTGCATTTACAATATTCATTGATTTTTGCCATTGAAAAACGTCCAGAAATGATTGAAGGTACTGACTGAATGAAAGGAGCTGGCATCTCACTCTCTTTGAATCTTCTTTATCATGCTAAGAGGAGCAGGAAAAAGCAAAAAATTTCAGAATTGCACCTTGCAATGCGGAGAAATTACTGTTTGTGCATTTACAATATTCATTGATTTTTGCCATTGAAAAACGTCCAGAAATGATTGAAGCTACTGACTGAATGAAAGGAGCTGGCATCTCACTCTCTTTGAATCTTCTTTATCATGCTAAGAGGAGCAGGAAAAAGCAAAAAATTTCAGAATTGCACCTTGCAATGCGGAGAAATTACAGTTTGTGCATTTACAATATTCATTGATTTTTGCCATTGAGAAACGTCCAGAAATGATTGAAGCTACTGACTGAATGAAAGGAGCTGGCATCTCACTCTCTTTGAATCTTCTTTATCATGCTAAGAGGAACAGGAAAAAGCAAAAAATTTCAGAATTGCACCTTGCAATGCGGAGAAATTACTGTTTGTGCATTTACAATATTCATTGATTTTTGCCATTGAAAAACATCATGTTATTTATATACCAGAAATGTTTGAAGCTACTGACTGAATGAAAGGAGCTGGCATCTCACTCTCTTTGAATCTTCTTTATCATGCTAAGAGGAGCAGGAAAAAGCAAAAAATTTCAGAATTGCACCTTGCAATGTGGAGAAATTACTGTTTGTGCATTTACAATATTCATTGATTTTTACCATTGAAAAACGTCCAGAAATGATTGAAGCTACTGACTGAATGAAAGTAGCTGGCATCTCACTCTCTTTGAATTTTCTTTATCATGCTAAGAGGAGCAGGAAAAAGCAAAAAATTTCAGACTTGCACCTTGCAATGCGGAGAAATTACTGTTTGTGCATTTACAATATTCATTGATTTTTGCCATTGAAAAACATCATGTTATTCATATACCAGAAATGTTTGAAGCTACTGACTGAATGAAAGGAGCTGGCATCTCACTCTCTTTGAATCTTCTTTATCATGCTAAGAGGAGCAGGAAAAAGCAAAAAATTTCAGAATTGCACCTTGCAATGCGGAGAAATTACTGTTTGTGCATTTACAATATTCATTGATTTTTGCCATTGAAAAACATCATGTTATTCATATACCAGAAATGATTGAAGCTACTGACTGAATGAAAGGAGCTGGCATCTCACTCTCTTTGAATCTTCTTTATCATGCTAAGAGGAGCAGGAAAAAGCAAGAAATTTCAGAATTGCACCTTGCAATGCGGAGAAATTACTGTTTGTGCATTTACAATATTCATTGAGTTTTGCCATTGAAAAACATCATGTTATTCATATACCAGAAATGTTTGAAGCTACTGACTGAATGAAAGGAGCTGGCATCTCACTCTCTTTGAATCTTCTTTATCATGCTAAGAGGAGCAGGAAAAAGCAAAAAATTTCAGAATTGCACCTTGCAATGTGGAGAAATTACTGTTTGTGCATTTACAATATTCATTGATTTTTACCATTGAAAAACGTCCAGAAATGATTGAAGCTACTGACTGAATGAAAGTAGCTGCCATCTCACTCTCTTTGAATCTTTTTTATCATGCTAAGAGGAGCAGGAAAAAGCAAAAAATTTCAGACTTGCACCTTGCAATGCGGAGAAATTACTGTTTGTGCATTTACAATATTCATTGATTTTTGCCATTGAAAAACATCATGTTATTCATATACCAGAAATGTTTGAAGCTACTGACTGAATGAAAGGAGCTGGCATCTCACTCTCTTTGAATCTTCTTTATCATGCTAAGAGGAGCAGGAAAAAGCAAAAAATTTCAGAATTGCACCTTGCAATGCGGAGAAATTACTTTTTGTGCATTTACAATATTCATTGATTTTTGCCATTGAAAAACGTCCAGAAATGATTGAAGCTACTGACTGAATGAAAGGAGCTGGCATCTCACTCTCTTTGAATCTTCTTTATCATGCTAAGAGGAGCAGGAAAAAGCAAAAAATTTCAGAATTGCACCTTGCAATGCGGAGAAATTACTGTTTGTGCATTTACAATATTCATTGATTTTTGCCATTGAAAAACGTCCAGAAATGATTGAAGCTACTGACTGAATGAAAGGAGCTGGCATCTCACTCTCTTTGAATCTTCTTTATCATGCTAAGAGGAGCAGGAAAAAGCAAAAAATTTCAGAATTGCACCTTGCAATGCGGAGAAATTACTGTTTGTGCATTTACAATATTCATTGATTTTTGCCATTGAAAAACATGTAATTCATATACCAGAAATGTTTGAAGCTACTGACTGAATGAAAGGAGCTGGCACCTCACTCTCTTTGAATCTTCTTTATCATGCTAAGAGGAGCGGGAAAAAGCAAAAAATTTCAGAATTGCACCTTGCAATGCGGAGAAATTACTGTTTGTGCATTTACAATATTCATTGATTTTTGCCATTGAAAAACGTCCAGAAATGATTGAAGGTACTGACTGAATGAAAGGAGCTGGCATCTCACTCTCTTTGAATCTTCTTTATCATGCTAAGAGGAGCAGGAAAAAGCAAAAAATTTCAGAATTGCACCTTGCAATGCGGAGAAATTACTGTTTGTGCATTTACAATATTCATTGATTTTTGCCATTGAAAAACGTCCAGAAATGATTGAAGCTACTGACTGAATGAAAGGAGCTGGCATCTCACTCTCTTTGAATCTTCTTTATCATGCTAAGAGGAGCAGGAAAAAGCAAAAAATTTCAGAATTGCACCTTGCAATGCGGAGAAATTACAGTTTGTGCATTTACAATATTCATTGATTTTTGCCATTGAGAAACGTCCAGAAATGATTGAAGCTACTGACTGAATGAAAGGAGCTGGCATCTCACTCTCTTTGAATCTTCTTTATCATGCTAAGAGGAACAGGAAAAAGCAAAAAATTTCAGAATTGCACCTTGCAATGCGGAGAAATTACTGTTTGTGCATTTACAATATTCATTGATTTTTGCCATTGAAAAACATCATGTTATTTATATACCAGAAATGTTTGAAGCTACTGACTGAATGAAAGGAGCTGGCATCTCACTCTCTTTGAATCTTCTTTATCATGCTAAGAGGAGCAGGAAAAAGCAAAAAATTTCAGACTTGCACCTTGCAATGCGGAGAAATTACTGTTTGTGCATTTACAATATTCATTGATTTTTGCCATTGAAAAACATCATGTTATTCATATACCAGAAATGTTTGAAGCTACTGACTGAATGAAAGGAGCTGGCATCTCACTCTCTTTGAATCTTCTTTATCATGCTAAGAGGAGCAGGAAAAAGCAAAAAATTTCAGAATTGCACCTTGCAATGCGGAGAAATTACTGTTTGTGCATTTACAATATTCATTGATTTTTGCCATTGAAAAACATCATGTTATTCATATACAAGAAATGTTTGAAGCTACTGACTGAATGAAAGGAGCTGGCATCTCAATCTCTTTGAATCTTCTTTATCATGCTAAGAGGAGCAGGAAAAAGCAAAAAATTTCAGAATTGCACCTTGCAATGTGGAGAAATTACTGTTTGTGCATTTACAATATTCATTGATTTTTACCATTGAAAAACGTCCAGAAATGATTGAAGCTACTGACTGAATGAAAGTAGCTGGCATCTCACTCTCTTTGAATCTTCTTTATCATGCTAAGAGGAGCAGGAAAAAGCAAAAAATTTCAGACTTGCACCTTGCAATGCGGAGAAATTACTATTTGTGCATTTACAATATTCATTGATTTTTGCCATTGAAAAACATCATGTTATTCATATACCAGAAATGTTTGAAGCTACTGACTGAATGAAAGGAGCTGGCATCTCACTCTCTTTGAATCTTCTTTATCATGCTAAGAGGAGCAGGAAAAAGCAAAAAATTTCAGAATTGCACCTTGCAATGCGGAGAAATTACTGTTTGTGCATTTACAATATTCATTGATTTTTGCCATTGAAAAACATCATGTTATTCATATACAAGAAATGTTTGAAGCTACTGACTGAATGAAAGGAGCTGACATCTCACTCTCTTTGAATCTTCTTTATCATGCTAAGAGGAGCAGGAAAAAGCAAAAAATTTCAGAATTGCACCTTGCAATGCGGAGAAATTACTGTTTGTGCATTTACAATATTCATTGATTTTTGCCATTGAAAAATGTCCAGAAATGATTGAAGCTACTGACTGAATGAAAGGAGCTGGCATCTCACTCTCTTTGAATCATGCTAAGAGGAGCAGGAAAAAGCAAAAAATTTCAGAATTGCACCTTGCAATGCGGAGAAATTACTGTTTGTGCATTTACAATATTCATTGATTTTTGCCATTGAAAAACATCATGTTATTCATATACCCGAAATGTTTGAAGCTACTGACTGAATGAAAGGAGCTGGCATCTCACTCTCTTTGAATCTTCTTTATCATGCTAAGAGGAGCAGGAAAAAGCAAAAAATTTTAGAATTGCACCTTGCAATGTGGAGAAATTACTGTTTGTGCATTTACAATATTCATTGATTTTTACCATTGAAAAACGTCCAGAAATGATTGAAGCTACTGACTGAATGAAAGTAGCTGGCATCTCACTCTCTTTGAATCTTCTTTATCATGCTAAGAGGAGCAGGAAAAAGCAAAAAATTTCAGACTTGCACCTTGCAATGCGGAGAAATTACTGTTTGTGCATTTACAATATTCATTGATTTTTGCCATTGAAAAACATCATGTTATTCATATACCAGAAATGTTTGAAGCTACTGACTGAATGAAAGGAGCTGGCATCTCACTCTCTTTGAATCTTCTTTATCATGCTAAGAGGAGCAGGAAAAAGCAAAAAATTTCAGAATTGCACCTTGCAATGCGGAGAAATTACTGTTTGTGCATTTACAATATTCATTGATTTTTGCCATTGAAAAACGTCCAGAAATGATTGAAGCTACTGACTGAATGAAAGGAGCTGGCATCTCACTCTCTTTGAATCTTCTTTATCATGCTAAGAGGAGCAGGAAAAAGCAAAAAATTTCAGAATTGCACCTTGCAATGCGGAGAAATTACTGTTTGTGCATTTACAATATTCATTGATTTTTGCCATTGAAAAACGTCCAGAAATGATTGAAGCTACTGACTGAATGAAAGGAGCTGGCATCTCACTCTCTTTGAATCTTCTTTATCATGCTAAGAGGAGCAGGAAAAAGCAAAAAATTTCAGAATTGCACCTTGCAATGCGGAGAAATTACTGTTTGTGCATTTACAATATTCATTGATTTTTGCCATTGAAAAACATGTTATTCATATACCAGAAATGTTTGAAGCTACTGACTGAATGAAAGGAGCTGGCACCTCACTCTCTTTGAATCTTCTTTATCATGCTAAGAGGAGCGGGAAAAAGCAAAAAATTTCAGAATTGCACCTTGCAATGCGGAAAAATTACTGTTTGTGCATTTACAATATTCATTGATTTTTGCCATTGAAAAACGTCCAGAAATGATTGAAGGTACTGACTGAATGAAAGGAGCTGGCATCTCACTCTCTTTGAATCTTCTTTATCATGCTAAGAGGAGCAGGAAAAAGCAAAAAATTTCAGAATTGCACCTTGCAATGCGGAGAAATTACTGTTTGTGCATTTACAATATTCATTGATTTTTGCCATTGAAAAACGTCCAGAAATGATTGAAGCTACTGACTGAATGAAAGGAGCTGGCATCTCACTCTCTTTGAATCTTCTTTATCATGCTAAGAGGAGCAGGAAAAAGCAAAAAATTTCAGAATTGCACCTTGCAATGCGGAGAAATTACAGTTTGTGCATTTACAATATTCATTGATTTTTGCCATTGAAAAACATCCAGAAATGATTGAAGCCACTGACTGAATGAAAGGAGCTGGCATCTCACTCTCTTTGAATCTTCTTTATCATGCTAAGAGGAGCAGGAAAAAGCAAAAAATTTCAGAATTGCACCTTGCAATGCGGAGAAATTACTGTTTGTGCATTTACAATATTCATTGATTTTTGCCATTGAAAAACATCATGTTATTCATATACCAGAAATGTTTGAAGCTACTGACTGAATGAAAGGAGCTGGCATCTCACTCTCTTTGAATCTTCTTTATCATGCTAAGAGGAGCAGGAAAAAGCAAAAAATTTCAGAATTGCACCTTGCAATGTGGAGAAATTACTGTTTGTGCATTTACAATATTCATTGATTTTTACCATTGAAAAACGTCCAGAAATGATTGAAGCTACTGACTGAATGAAAGTAGCTGGCATCTCACTCTCTTTGAATCTTCTTTATCATGCTAAGAGGAGCAGGAAAAAGCAAAAAATTTCAGATTTGCACCTTGCAATGCGGAGAAATTACTGTTTGTGCATTTACAATATTCATTGATTTTTGCCATTGAAAAACATCATGTTATTCATATACCAGAAATGTTTGAAGCTACTGACTGAATGAAAGGAGCTGGCATCTCACTCTCTTTGAATCTTCTTTATCATGCTAAGAGGAGCAGGAAAAAGCAAAAAATTTCAGAATTGCACCTTGCAATGCGGAGAAATTACTGTTTGTGCATTTACAATATTCATTGATTTTTGCCATTGAAAAACATCATGTTATTCATATACCAGAAATGTTTGAAGCTACTGACTGAATGAAAGGAGCTGGCATCTCAATCTCTTTGAATCTTCTTTATCATGCTAAGAGGAGCAGGATAAAGCAAAAAATTTCAGAATTGCACCTTGCAATGTGGAGAAATTACTGTTTGTGCATTTACAATATTCATTGATTTTTACCATTGAAAAACGTCCAGAAATGATTGAAGCTACTGACTGAATGAAAGTAGCTGGCATCTCACTCTCTTTGAAACTTCTTTATCATGCTAAGAGGAGCAGGAAAAAGCAAAAAATTTCAGACTTGCACCCTGCAATGCGGAGAAATTACTGTTTGTGCATTTACAATATTCATTGATTTTTGCCATTGAAAAACATCATGTTATTCATATACCAGAAATGTTTGAAGCTACTGACTGAATGAAAGGAGCTGGCATCTCACTCTCTTTGAATCTTCTTTATCATGCTAAGAGGAGCAGGAAAAAGCAAAAAATTTCAGACTTGCACCTTGCAATGCGGAGAAATTACTGTTTGTGCATTTACAATATTCATTGATTTTTGCCATTGAAAAACATCATGTTATTCATATACCAAAAATGTTTGAAGCTACTGACTGAATGAAAGGAACTGGCATCTCACTCTCTTTGAATCTTCTTTATCATGCTAAGAGGAGCAGGAAAAAGCAAAAAATTTCAGAATTGCACCTTGCAATGCGGAGAAATTACTGTTTGTGCATTTACAATATTCATTGATTTTTGCCATTGAAAAACGTCCAGAAATGATTGAAGGTACTGACTGAATGAAAGGAGCTGGCATCTCACTCTCTTTGAATCTTCTTTATCATTCTAAGAGGAGCAGGAAAAAGCAAAAAATTTCAGAATTGCACCTTGCAATGCGGAGAAATTACTGTTTGTGCATTTACAATATTCATTGATTTTTGCCATTGAAAAACGTCCAGAAATGATTGAAGCTACTGACTCAATGAATGGAGCTGGCATCTCACTCTCTTTGAATCTTCTTTATCATGCTAAGAGGAGCAGGAAAAAGCAAAAAATTTCAGAATTGCACCTTGCAATGCGGAGAAATTACAGTTTGTGCATTTGCAATATTCATTGATTTTTGCCATTGAAAAACGTCCAGAAATGATTGAAGCTACTGACTGAATGAAAGGAGCTGGCATCTCACTCTCTTTGAATCTTCTTTATCATGCTAAGAGGAGCAGGAAAAAGCAAAAAATTTCAGAATTGCACCTTGCAATGCGGAGAAATTACTGTTTGTGCATTTACAATATTCGTTGATTTTTGCCATTGAAAAACGTCCAGAAATGATTGAAGCTACTGACTGAATGAAAGGAGCTGGCATCTCACTCTCTTTGAATCTTCTTTATCATGCTAAGAGGAGCAGGAAAATGCAAAAAATTTCAGAATTGCACCTTGCAATGCGGAGAAATTACAGTTTGTGCATTTACAATATTCATTGATTTTTGCCATTGAAAAACGTCCAGAAATGATTGAAGCTACTGACTGAATGAAAGGAGCTGGCATCTCACTCTCTTTGAATCTTCTTTATCATGCTAAGAGGAGCAGGAAAAAGCAAAAAATTTCAGAATTGCACCTTGCAATGCGGAGAAATTACTGTTTGTGCATTTACAATATTCATTGATTTTTGCCATTGAAAAACATGTTATTCATATACCAGAAATGTTTGAAGCTCCTGACTGAATGAAAGGAGCTGGCACCTCACTCTCTTTGAATCTTCTTTATCATGCTAAGAGGAGCAGGAAAAAGCAAAAAATTTCAGAATTGCACCTTGCAATGCGGAGAAATTACTGTTTGTGCATTTACAATATTCATTGATTTTTGCCATTGAAAAACGTCCAGAAATGATTGAAGCTACTGACTGAATGAAAGGAGCTGGCATCTCACTCTCTTTGAATCTTCTTTATCATGCTAAGAGGAGCAGGAAAAAGCAAAAAATTTCAGAATTTCACCTTGCAATGCGGAGAAATAACTGTTTGTGCATTTACAATATTCATTGATTTTTGCCATTGAAAAATGTCCAGAAATGATTGAAGCTACTGACTGAATGAAAGGAGCTGGCATCTCACTCTCTTTGAATCTTCTTTATCATGCTAAGAGGAGCAGGAAAAAGCAAAAAATTTCAGAATTGCGCCTTGCAATGCGGAGAAATTACTGTTTGTGCATTTACAAAATTCATTGATTTTTGCCATTGAAAAACATCATGTTATTCATATACCAGAAATGATTGAAGCTACTGACTGAAGGAAAGGAGCTGGCATCTCACTCTCTTTGAATCTTCTTTATCATGCTAAGAGGAGCAGGAAAAAGCAAAAAATTTCAGAATTGCACCTTGCAATGCGGAGAAATTACTGTTTGTGCATTTACAATATTCATTGATTTTTGCCATTGAAAAACGTCCAGAAATGATTGAAGCTACTGACTGAATGAAAGGAGCTGGCATCTCACTCTCTTTGAATCTTCTTTATCATGCTAAGAGGAGCAGGAAAAAGCAAAAAATTTCAGAATTGCACCTTGCAATGCGGAGAAATTACTGTTTGTGCATTTACAATATTCATTGATTTTTGCGATTGAAAAACATCATGTTATTCATATACCAGAAATGATTGAAGCTACTGACTGAATGAAAGGAGCTGGCATCTCATTCTCTTTGAATCTTCTTTATCATGCTAAGAGGAGCAGGAAAAAGTAAAAAATTTCAGAATTGCACCTTGCAATGCGGAGAAATTACTGTTTGTGCATTTACAATATTCAATGATTTTTGCCATTGAAAAACGTCCAGAAATGATTGAAGCTACTGACTGAATGAAAGGAGCTGGCATCTCACTCTCTTTGAATCTTGTTTATCATGCTAAGAGGAGCAGGAAAAAGCAAAAAATTTCAGAATTGCACCTTGCAATGCGGAGAAATTACTGTTTGTGCATTTACAATATTCATTGATTTTTGCCATTGAAAAACGTCCAGAAATGATTGAAGCTACTGACTGAATGAAAGGAGCTGGCATCTCACTCTCTTTGAATCTTCTTTATCATGCTAAGAGGAGCAGGAAAAAGCCAAAAATTTCAGAATTGCACCTTGCAATGCGGAGAAATTACTGTTTGTGCATTTACAATATTCATTGATTTTTGCTATTGAAAAACATCATGTTATTCATATACCAGAAATGATTGAAGCTACTGACTGAATGAAAGGAGCTGGCATCTCACTCTCTTTGAATCTTCTTTATCATGCTAAGAGGAGCAGGAAAAAGCAAAAAATTTCAGAATTGCACCTTGCAATACGGAGAAATTGCAGTTTGTGCATTTACAATATTCATTGATTTTTGCCATTGAAAAACGTCCAGAAATGATTGAAGCTACTGACTGAATGAAAGGAGCTGGCATCTCACTCTCTTTGAATCTTCTTTATCATGCTAAGAGGAGCAGGAAAAAGCAAAAAATTTCAGAATTGCACCTTGCAATGCGGAGAAATTACTGTTTGTGCATTTACAATATTCATTGATTTTTGCCTTTGAAAAACATCATGTTATTCATATACCAGAAATGATTGAAGCTACTGACTGAATGAAAGGAGCTGGCATCTCACTCTCTTTGAATCTTCTTTATCATGCTAAGAGGAGCAGGAAAAAGCAAAAAATTTCAGAATTGCACCTTGCAATGCGGAGAAATTGCAGTTTGTGCATTTACAATATTCATTGATTTTTGCCATTGAAAAACGTCCAGAAATGATTGAAGCTACTGACTGAATGAAAGGAGCTGGCATCTCACTCTCTTTGAATCTTCTTTATCATGCTAAGAGGAGCAGGAAAAAGCAAAAAATTTCAGAATTGCACCTTGCAATGCGGAGAAATTACTGTTTGTGCATTTACAATATTCATTGATTTTTGCCATTGAAAAACGTCCAGAAATGATTGAAGCTACTGACTGAATGAAAGGAGCTGGCATCTCACTCTCTTTGAATCATCTTTATCATGCTAAGAGGAGCAGGAAAAAGCAAAAAATTTCAGAATTGCACCTTGCAATGCGGAGAAATTACTGTTTGTGCATTTACAATATTCATTGATTATTGCCATTGAAAAATGTCCAGAAATGATTGAAGCTACTGACTGAATGAAAGGAGCTGGCATCTCACTCTCTTTGAATCTTCTTTATCATGCTAAGAGGAGCAGGAAAAAGCAAAAAATTTCAGAATTGCGCCTTGCAATGCGGAGAAATTACTGTTTGTGCATTTACAAAATTCATTGATTTTTGCCATTGAAAAACATCATGTTATTCATATACCAGAAATGATTGAAGCTACTGACTGAAGGAAAGGATCTGGCATCTCACTCTCTTTGAATCTTCTTTGTCATGCTAAGAGGAGCAGGAAAAAGCAAAAAATTTCAGAATTGCACCTTGCAATGCGGAGAAATTACTGTTTGTGCATTTACAATATTCATTGATTTTTGCCATTGAAAAACGTCCAGAAATGATTGAAGCTACTGACTGAATGAAAGGAGCTGGCATCTCACTCTCTTTGAATCTTCTTTATCATGCTAAGAGGAGCAGGAAAAAGCAAAACATTTCAGAATTGCACCTTGCAATGCGGAGAAATTACTGTTTGTGCATTTACAATATTCATTGATTTTTGCGATTGAAAAACATCATGTTATTCATATAACAGAAATGATTGAAGCTACTGACTGAATGAAAGGAGCTGGCATCTCACTCTCTTTGAATCTTCTTTATCATGCTAAGAGGAGAAGGAAAAAGTAAAAAATTTCAGAATTGCACCTTGCAATGCGGAGAAATTACTGTTTGTGCATTTACAATATTCAATGATTTTTGCCATTGAAAAACGTCCAGAAATGATTGAAGCTACTGACTGAATGAAAGGAGCTGGCATCTCACTCTCTTTGAATCTTCTTTATCATGCTAAGAGGAGCAGGAAAAAGCAAAAAATTTCAGAATTGCACCTTGCAATGCGGAGAAATTACTGTTTGTGCATTTACAATATTCATTGATTTTTGCCATTGAAAAATGTCCAGAAATGATTGAAGCTACTGACTGAATGAAAGGAGCTGGCATCTCACTCTCTTTGAATCTTCTTTATCATGCTAAGAGGAGCAGGAAAAAGCAAAAAATTTCAGAATTGCGCCTTGCAATGCGGAGAAATTACTGTTTGTGCATTTACAAAATTCATTGATTTTTGCCATTGAAAAACATCATGTTATTCATATACCAGAAATGATTGAAGCTACTGACTGAAGGAAAGGATCTGGCATCTCACTCTCTTTGAATCTTCTTTGTCATGCTAAGAGGAGCAGGAAAAAGCAAAAAATTTCAGAATTGCACCTTGCAATGCGGAGAAATTACTGTTTGTGCATTTACAATATTCATTGATTTTTGCCATTGAAAAACGTCCAGAAATGATTGAAGCTACTGACTGAATGAAAGGAGCTGGCATCTCACTCTCTTTGAATCTTCTTTATCATGCTAAGAGGAGCAGGAAAAAGCAAAACATTTCAGAATTGCACCTTGCAATGCGGAGAAATTACTGTTTGTGCATTTACAATATTCATTGATTTTTGCGATTGAAAAACATCATGTTATTCATATACCAGAAATGATTGAAGCTACTGACTGAATGAAAGGAGCTGGCATCTCACTCTCTTTGAATCTTCTTTATCATGCTAAGAGGAGCAGGAAAAAGTAAAAAATTTCAGAATTGCACCTTGCAATGCGGAGAAATTACTGTTTGTGCATTTACAATATTCAATGATTTTTGCCATTGAAAAACGTCCAGAAATGATTGAAGCTACTGACTGAATGAAAGGAGCTGGCATCTCACTCTCTTTGAATCTTCTTTATCATGCTAAGAGGAGCAGGAAAAAGCAAAAAATTTCAGAATTGCACCTTGCAATGCGGAGAAATTACTGTTTGTGCATTTACAATATTCATTGATTTTTGCCATTGAAAAACATCATGTTATTCATATACCAGAAATGATTGAAGCTACTGACTGAATGAAAGGAGCTGGCATCTCACTCTCTTTGAATCTTCTTTATCATGCTAAGAGGAGCAGGAAAAAGCAAAAAATTTCAGAATTGCACCTTGCAATGCGGAGAAATTGCAGTTTGTGCATTTACAATATTCATTGATTTTTGCCATTGAAAAACGTCCAGAAATGATTGAAGCTACTGACTGAATGAAAGGAGCTGGCATCTCACTCTCTTTGAATCTTCTTTATCATGCTAAGAGGAGCAGGAAAAAGCAAAAAATTTCAGAATTGCACCTTGCAATGCGGAGAAATTACTGTTTGTGCATTTACAATATTCATTGATTTTTGCCATTGAAAAACGTCCAGAAATGATTGAAGCTACTGACTGAATGAAAGGAGCTGGCATCTCACGCTCTTTGAATCTTCTTTATCATGCTAAGAGGAGCAGGAAAAAGCAAAAAATTTCAGAATTGCACCTTGCAATGCGGAGAAATTACTGTTTGTGCATTTACAATATTCATTGATTTTTGCCATTGAAAAATGTCCAGAAATGATTGAAGCTACTGACTGAATGAAAGGAGCTGGCATCTCACTCTCTTTGAATCTTCTTTATCATGCTAAGAGGAGCAGGAAAAAGCAAAAAATTTCAGAATTGCACCTTGCAATGCGGAGAAATTGCAGTTTGTGCATTTACAATATTCATTGATTTTTGCCATTGAAAAACGTCCAGAAATGATTGAAGCTACTGACTGAATGAAAGGAGCTGGCATCTCACTCTCTTTGAATCTTCTTTATCATGCTAAGAGGAGCAGGAAAAAGCAAAAAATTTCAGAATTGCACCTTGCAATGCGGAGAAATTGCAGTTTGTGCATTTACAATATTCATTGATTTTTGCCATTGAAAAACGTCCAGAAATGATTGAAGCTACTGACTGAATGAAAGGAGCTGGCATCTCACTCTCTTTGAATCTTCTTTATCATGCTAAGAGGAGCAGGAAAAAGCAAAAAATTTCAGAATTGCACCTTGCAATGCGGAGAAATTACTGTTTGTGCATTTACAATATTCATTGATTTTTGCCATTGAAAAACGTCCAGAAATGATTGAAGCTACTGACTGAATGAAAGGAGCTGGCATCTCACGCTCTTTGAATCTTCTTTATCATGCTAAGAGGAGCAGGAAAAAGCAAAAAATTTCAGAATTGCACCTTGCAATGCGGAGAAATTACTGTTTGTGCATTTACAATATTCATTGATTTTTGCCATTGAAAAATGTCCAGAAATGATTGAAGCTACTGACTGAATGAAAGGAGCTGGCATCTCACTCTCTTTGAATCTTCTTTATCATGCTAAGAGGAGCAGGAAAAAGCAAAAAATTTCAGAATTGCGCCTTGCAATGCGGAGAAATTACTGTTTGTGCATTTACAAAATTCATTGATTTTTGCCATTGAAAAACATCATGTTATTCATATACCAGAAATGATTGAAGCTACTGACTGAAGGAAAGGATCTGGCATCTCACTCTCTTTGAATCTTCTTTGTCATGCTAAGAGGAGCAGGAAAAAGCAAAAAATTTCAGAATTGCACCTTGCAATGCGGAGAAATTACTGTTTGTGCATTTACAATATTCATTGATTTTTGCCATTGAAAAACGTCCAGAAATGATTGAAGCTACTGACTGAATGAAAGGAGCTGGCATCTCACTCTCTTTGAATCTTCTTTATCATGCTAAGAGGAGCAGGAAAAAGCAAAACATTTCAGAATTGCACCTTGCAATGCGGAGAAATTACTGTTTGTGCATTTACAATATTCATTGATTTTTGCGATTGAAAAACATCATGTTATTCATATACCAGAAATGATTGAAGCTACTGACTGAATGAAAGGAGCTGGCATCTCACTCTCTTTGAATCTTCTTTATCATGCTAAGAGGAGCAGGAAAAAGTAAAAAATTTCAGAATTGCACCTTGCAATGCGGAGAAATTACTGTTTGTGCATTTACAATATTCAATGATTTTTGCCATTGAAAAACGTCCAGAAATGATTGAAGCTACTGACTGAATGAAAGGAGCTGGCATCTCACTCTCTTTGAATCTTCTTTATCATGCTAAGAGGAGCAGGAAAAAGCAAAAAATTTCAGAATTGCACCTTGCAATGCGGAGAAATTACTGTTTGTGCATTTACAATATTCATTGATTTTTGCCATTGAAAAACGTCCAGAAATGATTGAAGCTACTGACTGAATGAAAGGAGCTGGCATCTCACTCTCTTTGAATCTTCTTTATCATGCTAAGAGGAGCAGGAAAAAGCAAAAAATTTCAGAATTGCACCTTGCAATGCGGAGAAATTACTGTTTGTGCATTTACAATATTCATTGATTTTTGCCATTGAAAAATGTCCAGAAATGATTGAAGCTACTGACTGAATGAAAGGAGCTGGCATCTCACTCTCTTTGAATCTTCTTTATCATGCTAAGAGGAGCAGGAAAAAGCAAAAAATTTCAGAATTGCGCCTTGCAATGCGGAGAAATTACTGTTTGTGCATTTACAAAATTCATTGATTTTTGCCATTGAAAAACATCATGTTATTCATATACCAGAAATGATTGAAGCTACTGACTGAAGGAAAGGATCTGGCATCTCACTCTCTTTGAATCTTCTTTGTCATGCTAAGAGGAGCAGGAAAAAGCAAAAAATTTCAGAATTGCACCTTGCAATGCGGAGAAATTACTGTTTGTGCATTTACAATATTCATTGATTTTTGCCGTTGAAAAACGTCCAGAAATGATTGAAGCTACTGACTGAATGAAAGGAGCTGGCATCTCACTCTCTTTGAATCTTCTTTATCATGCTAAGAGGAGCAGGAAAAAGCAAAACATTTCAGAATTGCACCTTGCAATGCGGAGAAATTACTGTTTGTGCATTTACAATATTCATTGATTTTTGCGATTGAAAAACATCATGTTATTCATATACCAGAAATGATTGAAGCTACTTACTGAATGAAAGGAGCTGGCATCTCACTCTCTTTGAATCTTCTTTATCATGCTAAGAGGAGCAGGAAAAAGTAAAAAATTTCAGAATTGCACCTTGCAATGCGGAGAAATTACTGTTTGTGCATTTACAATATTCAATGATTTTTGCCATTGAAAAACGTCCAGAAATGATTGAAGCTACTGACTGAATGAAAGGAGCTGGCATCTCACTCTCTTTGAATCTTCTTTATCATGCTAAGAGGAGCAGGAAAAAGCAAAAAATTTCAGAATTGCACCTTGCAATGCGGAGAAATTACTGTTTGTGCATTTACAATATTCATTGATTTTTGCCATTGAAAAACGTCCAGTAATGATTGAAGCTACTGACTGAATGAAAGGAGCTGGCATCTCACTCTCTTTGAATCTTCTTTATCATGCTAAGAGGAGCAGGAAAAAGCAAAAAATTTCAGAATTGCACCTTGCAATGCGGAGAAATTACTGTTTGTGCATTTACAATATTCATTGATTTTTGCCATTGAAAAACATCATGTTATTCATATACCAGAAATGATTGAAGCTACTGACTGAATGAAAGGAGCTGGCATCTCACTCTCTTTGAATCTTCTTTATCATGCTAAGAGGAGCAGGAAAAAGTAAAAAATTTCAGAATTGCACCTTGCAATGCGGAGAAATTACTGTTTGTGCATTTATAATATTCAATGATTTTTGCCATTGAAAAACGTCCAGAAATGATTGAAGCTACTGACTGAACGAAAGGAGCTGGCATCTCACTCTCTTTGAATCTTCTTTATCATGCTAAGAGGAGCAGGAAAAAGCAAAAAATTTCAGAATTGCACCTTGCAATGCGGAGAAATTACTGTTTGTGCATTTACAATATTCATTGATTTTTGCCATTGAAAAACATCATGTTATTCATATACCAGAAATGTTTGAAGCTACTGACTGAATGAAAGGAGCTGGCATCTCACTCTCTTTGAATCTTCTTTATCATGCTAAGAGGAGCAGGAAAAAGCAAAAAATTTCAGAATTGCACCTTGCAATGCGGAGAAATTATAGTTTGTGCATTTACAATATTCATTGATTTTTGCCATTGAAAAACGTCCAGAAATGATTGAAGCTACTGACTGAATGAAAGGAGCTGGCATCTCACTCTCTTTGAATCTTCTTTATCATGCTAAGAGGAGCAGGAAAAAGCAAAAAATTTCAGAATTGCACCTTGCAATGCGGAGAAATTACTGTTTGTGCATTTACAATATTCATTGATTTTTGCCATTGAAAAACGTCCAGAAATGATTGAAGCTACTGACTGAATGAAAGGAGCTGGCATCTCACTCTCTTTGAATCTTCTTTATCATGCTAAGAGGAGCAGGAAAAAGCAAAAAATTTCAGAATTGCACCTTGCAATGCGGAGAAATTACTGTTTGTGCATTTACAATATTCATTGATTTTTGCTATTGAAAAACATCATGTTATTCATATACCAGAAATGATTGAAGCTACTGACTGAATGAAAGGAGCTGGCATCTCACTCTCTTTGAATCTTCTTTATCATGCTAAGAGGAGCAGGAAAAAGCAAAAAATTTCAGAATTGCACCTTGCAATGCGGAGAAATTACAGTTTGTGCATTTACAATATTCATTGATTTTTGCCATTGAAAAGCGTCCAGAAATGATTGAAGCTACTGACTGAATGAAAGGAGCTGGCATCTCACTCTCTTTGAATCTTCTTTATCATGCTAAGAGGAGCAGGAAAAAGCAAAAAATTTCAGAATTGCACCTTGCAATGCGGAGAAATTACTGTTTGTGCATTTACAATATTCATTGATTTTTGCCATTGAAAAATGTCCAGAAATGATTGAAGCTACTGACTGAATGAAAGGAGCTGGCATCTCACTCTCTTTGAATCTTCTTTATCATGCTAAGAGGAGCAGGAAAAAGCAAAAAATTTCAGAATTGCGCCTTGCAATGCGGAGAAATTACTGTTTGTGCATTTACAAAATTCATTGATTTTTGCCATTGAAAAACATCATGTTATTCATATACCAGAAATGATTGAAGCTACTGACTGAAGGAAAGGAGCTGGCATCTCACTCTCTTTGAATCTTCTTTATCATGCTAAGAGGAGCAGGAAAAAGCAAAAAATTTCAGAATTGCACCTTGCAATGCGGAGAAATTACTGTTTGTGCATTTACAATATTCATTGATTTTTGCCATTGAAAAACGTCCAGAAATGATTGAAGCTACTGACTGAATGAAAGGAGCTGGCATCTCACTCTCTTTGAATCTTCTTTATCATGCTAAGAGGAGCAGGAAAAAGCAAAAAATTTCAGAATTGCACCTTGCAATGCGGAGAAATTACTGTTTGTGCATTTACAATATTCATTGATTTTTGCGATTGAAAAACATCATGTTATTCATATACCAGAAATGATTGAAGCTACTGAATGAATGAAAGGAGCTGGCATCTCATTCTCTTTGAATCTTCTTTATCATGCTAAGAGGAGCAGGAAAAAGTAAAAAATTTCAGAATTGCACCTTGCAATGGGGAGAAATTACTGTTTGTGCATTTACAATATTCAATGATTTTTGCCATTGAAAAACGTCCAGAAATGATTGAAGCTACAGACTGAATGAAAGGAGCTGGCATCTCACTCTCTTTGAATCTTGTTTATCATGCTAAGAGGAGCAGGAAAAAGCAAAAAATTTCAGAATTGCACCTTGCAATTCGGAGAAATTACTGTTTGTGCATTTACAATATTCATTGATTTTTGCCATTGAAAAACGTCCAGAAATGATTGAAGCTACTGACTGAATGAAAGGAGCTGGCATCTCACTCTCTTTGAATCTTCTTTATCATGCTAAGAGGAGCAGGAAAAAGCCAAAAATTTCAGAATTGCACCTTGCAATGCGGAGAAATTACTGTTTGTGCATTTACAATATTCATTGATTTTTGCTATTGAAAAACATCATGTTATTCATATACCAGAAATGATTGAAGCTACTGACTGAATGAAAGGAGCTGGCATCTCACTCTCTTTGAATCTTCTTTATCATGCTAAGAGGAGCAGGAAAAAGCAAAAAATTTCAGAATTGCACCTTGCAATGCGGAGAAATTGCAGTTTGTGCATTTACAATATTCATTGATTTTTGCCATTGAAAAACGTCCAGAAATGATTGAAGCTACTGACTGAATGAAAGGAGCTGGCATCTCACTCTCTTTGAATCTTCTTTATCATGCTAAGAGGAGCAGGAAAAAGCAAAAAATTTCAGAATTGCACCTTGCAATGCGGAGAAATTACTGTTTGTGCATTTACAATATTCATTGATTTTTGCCATTGAAAAACATCATGTTATTCATATACCAGAAATGATTGAAGCTACTGACTGAATGAAAGGAGCTGGCATCTCACTCTCTTTGAATCTTCTTTATCATGCTAAGAGGAGCAGGAAAAAGCAAAAAATTTCAGAATTGCACCTTGCAATGCGGAGAAATTGCAGTTTGTGCATTTACAATATTCATTGATTTTTGCCATTGAAAAACGTCCAGAAATGATTGAAGCTACTGACTGAATGAAAGGAGCTGGCATCTCACTCTCTTTGAATCTTCTTTATCATGCTAAGAGGAGCAGGAAAAAGCAAAAAATTTCAGAATTGCACCTTGCAATGCGGAGAAATTACTGTTTGTGCATTTACAATATTCATTGATTTTTGCCATTGAAAAACGTCCAGAAATGATTGAAGCTACTGACTGAATGAAAGGAGCTGGCATCTCACTCTCTTTGAATCTTCTTTATCATGCTAAGAGGAGCAGGAAAAAGCAAAAAATTTCAGACTTGCACTTTGCAATGCGGAGAAATTACTGTTTGTGCATTTACAATATTCATTGATTTTTGCCATTGAAAAACATCATGTTATTCATATACCAGAAATGTTTGAAGCTACTGACTGAATGAAAGGAGCTGGCATCTCACTCTCTTTGAATCTTCTTTATCATGCTAAGAGGAGCAGGAAAAAGCAAAAAATTTCAGAATTGCACCTTGCAATGCGGAGAAATTACTGTTTGTGCATTTACAATATTCATTGATTTTTGCCATTGAAAAACATCATGTTATTCATATACCAGAAATGTTTGAAGCTACTGACTGAATGAAAGGAGCTGGCATCTCAATCTCTTTGAATCTTCTTTATCATGCTAAGAGGAGCAGGATAAAGCAAAAAATTTCAGAATTGCACCTTGCAATGTGGAGAAATTACTGTTTGTGCATTTACAATATTCATTGATTTTTACCATTGAAAAACGTCCAGAAATGATTGAAGCTACTGACTGAATGAAAGTAGCTGGCATCTCACTCTCTTTGAATCTTCTTTATCATGCTAAGAGGAGCAGGAAAAAGCAAAAAATTTCAGACTTGCACCCTGCAATGCGGAGAAATTACTGTTTGTGCATTTACAATATTCATTGATTTTTGCCATTGAAAAACATCATGTTATTCATATACCAAAAATGTTTGAAGCTACTGACTGAATGAAAGGAACTGGCATCTCACTCTCTTTGAATCTTCTTTATCATGCTAAGAGGAGCAGGAAAAAGCAAAAAATTTCAGAATTGCACCTTGCAATGCGGAGAAATTACTGTTTGTGCATTTACAATATTCATTGATTTTTGCCATTGAAAAACGTCCAGAAATGATTGAAGGTACTGACTGAATGAAAGGAGCTGGCATCTCACTCTCTTTGAATCTTCTTTATCATTCTAAGAGGAGCAGGAAAAAGCAAAAAATTTCAGAATTGCACCTTGCAATGCGGAGAAATTACTGTTTGTGCATTTACAATATTCATTGATTTTTGCCATTGAAAAACGTCCAGAAATGATTGAAGCTACTGACTCAATGAATGGAGCTGGCATCTCACTCTCTTTGAATCTTCTTTATCATGCTAAGAGGAGCAGGAAAAAGCAAAAAATTTCAGAATTGCACCTTGCAATGCGGAGAAATTACAGTTTGTGCATTTACAATATTCATTGATTTTTGCCATTGAAAAACGTCCAGAAATGATTGAAGCTACTGACTGAATGAAAGGAGCTGGCATCTCACTCTCTTTGAATCTTCTTTATCATGCTAAGAGGAGCAGGAAAAAGCAAAAAATTTCAGAATTGCACCTTGCAATGCGGAGAAATTACTGTTTGTGCATTTACAATATTCGTTGATTTTTGCCATTGAAAAACGTCCAGAAATGATTGAAGCTACTGACTGAATGAAAGGAGCTGGCATCTCACTCTCTTTGAATCTTCTTTATCATGCTAAGAGGAGCAGGAAAAAGCAAAAAATTTCAGAATTGCACCTTGCAATGCGGAGAAATTACAGTTTGTGCATTTACAATATTCATTGATTTTTGCCATTGAAAAACGTCCAGAAATGATTGAAGCTACTGACTGAATGAAAGGAGCTGGCATCTCACTCTCTTTGAATCTTCTTTATCATGCTAAGAGGAGCAGGAAAAAGCAAAAAATTTCAGAATTGCACCTTGCAATGCGGAGAAATTACTGTTTGTGCATTTACAATATTCATTGATTTTTGCCATTGAAAAACATGTTATTCATATACCAGAAATGTTTGAAGCTCCTGACTGAATGAAAGGAGCTGGCACCTCACTCTCTTTGAATCTTCTTTATCATGCTAAGAGGAGCAGGAAAAAGCAAAAAATTTCAGAATTGCACCTTGCAATGCGGAGAAATTACTGTTTGTGCATTTACAATATTCATTGATTTTTGCCATTGAAAAACGTCCAGAAATGATTGAAGCTACTGACTGAATGAAAGGAGCTGGCATCTCACTCTCTTTGAATCTTCTTTATCATGCTAAGAGGAGCAGGAAAAAGCAAAAAATTTCAGAATTTCACCTTGCAATGCGGAGAAATAACTGTTTGTGCATTTACAATATTCATTGATTTTTGCCATTGAAAAATGTCCAGAAATGATTGAAGCTACTGACTGAATGAAAGGAGCTGGCATCTCACTCTCTTTCAATCTTCTTTATCATGCTAAGAGGAGCAGGAAAAAGCAAAAAATTTCAGAATTGCGCCTTGCAATGCGGAGAAATTACTGTTTGTGCATTTACAAAATTCATTGATTTTTGCCATTGAAAAACATCATGTTATTCATATACCAGAAATGATTGAAGCTACTGACTGAAGGAAAGGAGCTGGCATCTCACTCTCTTTGAATCTTCTTTATCATGCTAAGAGGAGCAGGAAAAAGCAAAAAATTTCAGAATTGCACCTTGCAATGCGGAGAAATTACTGTTTGTGCATTTACAATATTCATTGATTTTTGCCATTGAAAAACGTCCAGAAATGATTGAAGCTACTGACTGAATGAAAGGAGCTGGCATCTCACTCTCTTTGAATCTTCTTTATCATGCTAAGAGGAGCAGGAAAAAGCAAAAAATTTCAGAATTGCACCTTGCAATGCGGAGAAATTACTGTTTGTGCATTTACAATATTCATTGATTTTTGCGATTGAAAAACATCATGTTATTCATATACCAGAAATGATTGAAGCTACTGACTGAATGAAAGGAGCTGGCATCTCATTCTCTTTGAATCTTCTTTATCATGCTAAGAGGAGCAGGAAAAAGTAAAAAATTTCAGAATTGCACCTTGCAATGCGGAGAAATTACTGTTTGTGCATTTACAATATTCAATGATTTTTGCCATTGAAAAACGTCCAGAAATGATTGAAGCTACTGACTGAATGAAAGGAGCTGGCATCTCACTCTCTTTGAATCTTCTTTATCATGCTAAGAGGAGCAGGAAAAAGCAAAAAATTTCAGAATTGCACCTTGCAATGCGGAGAAATTACTGTTTGTGCATTTACAATATTCATTGATTTTTGCCATTGAAAAACATGTTATTCATATACCAGAAATGTTTGAAGCTCCTGACTGAATGAAAGGAGCTGGCACCTCACTCTCTTTGAATCTTCTTTATCATGCTAAGAGGAGCAGGAAAAAGCAAAAAATTTCAGAATTGCACCTTGCAATGCGGAGAAATTACTGTTTGTGCATTTACAATATTCATTGATTTTTGCCATTGAAAAACGTCCAGAAATGATTGAAGCTACTGACTGAATGAAAGGAGCTGGCATCTCACTCTCTTTGAATCTTCTTTATCATGCTAAGAGGAGCAGGAAAAAGCAAAAAATTTCAGAATTTCACCTTGCAATGCGGAGAAATAACTGTTTGTGCATTTACAATATTCATTGATTTTTGCCATTGAAAAATGTCCAGAAATGATTGAAGCTACTGACTGAATGAAAGGAGCTGGCATCTCACTCTCTTTGAATCTTCTTTATCATGCTAAGAGGAGCAGGAAAAAGCAAAAAATTTCAGAATTGCGCCTTGCAATGCGGAGAAATTACTGTTTGTGCATTTACAAAATTCATTGATTTTTGCCATTGAAAAACATCATGTTATTCATATACCAGAAATGATTGAAGCTACTGACTGAAGGAAAGGAGCTGGCATCTCACTCTCTTTGAATCTTCTTTATCATGCTAAGAGGAGCAGGAAAAAGCAAAAAATTTCAGAATTGCACCTTGCAATGCGGAGAAATTACTGTTTGTGCATTTACAATATTCATTGATTTTTGCCATTGAAAAACGTCCAGAAATGATTGAAGCTACTGACTGAATGAAAGGAGCTGGCATCTCACTCTCTTTGAATCTTCTTTATCATGCTAAGAGGAGCAGGAAAAAGCAAAAAATTTCAGAATTGCACCTTGCAATGCGGAGAAATTACTGTTTGTGCATTTACAATATTCATTGATTTTTGCGATTGAAAAACATCATGTTATTCATATACCAGAAATGATTGAAGCTACTGACTGAATGAAAGGAGCTGGCATCTCATTCTCTTTGAATCTTCTTTATCATGCTAAGAGGAGCAGGAAAAAGTAAAAAATTTCAGAATTGCACCTTGCAATGCGGAGAAATTACTGTTTGTGCATTTACAATATTCAATGATTTTTGCCATTGAAAAACGTCCAGAAATGATTGAAGCTACTGACTGAATGAAAGGAGCTGGCATCTCACTCTCTTTGAATCTTCTTTATCATGCTAAGAGGAGCAGGAAAAAGCAAAAAATTTCAGAATTGCACCTTGCAATGCGGAGAAATTACTGTTTGTGCATTTACAATATTCATTGATTTTTGCCTTTGAAAAACATCATGTTATTCATATACCAGAAATGATTGAAGCTACTGACTGAATGAAAGGAGCTGGCATCTCACTCTCTTTGAATCTTCTTTATCATGCTAAGAGGAGCAGGAAAAAGCAAAAAATTTCAGAATTGCACCTTGCAATGCGGAGAAATTGCAGTTTGTGCATTTACAATATTCATTGATTTTTGCCATTGAAAAACGTCCAGAAATGATTGAAGCTACTGACTGAATGAAAGGAGCTGGCATCTCACTCTCTTTGAATCTTCTTTATCATGCTAAGAGGAGCAGGAAAAAGCAAAAAATTTCAGAATTGCACCTTGCAATGCGGAGAAATTACTGTTTGTGCATTTACAATATTCATTGATTTTTGCCATTGAAAAACGTCCAGAAATGATTGAAGCTACTGACTGAATGAAAGGAGCTGGCATCTCACTCTCTTTGAATCTTCTTTATCATGCTAAGAGGAGCAGGAAAAAGCAAAAAATTTCAGAATTGCACCTTGCAATGCGGAGAAATTACTGTTTGTGCATTTACAATATTCATTGATTTTTGCCATTGAAAAATGTCCAGAAATGATTGAAGCTACTGACTGAATGAAAGGAGCTGGCATCTCACTCTCTTTGAATCTTCTTTATCATGCTAAGAGGAGCAGGAAAAAGCAAAAAATTTCAGAATTGCACCTTGCAATGCGGAGAAATTACTGTTTGTGCATTTACAAAATTCATTGATTTTTGCCATTGAAAAACATCATGTTATTCATATACCAGAAATGATTGAAGCTACTGACTGAAGGAAAGGATCTGGCATCTCACTCTCTTTGAATCTTCTTTGTCATGCTAAGAGGAGCAGGAAAAAGCAAAAAATTTCAGAATTGCACCTTGCAATGCGGAGAAATTACTGTTTGTGCATTTACAATATTCATTGATTTTTGCCATTGAAAAACGTCCAGAAATGATTGAAGCTACTGACTGAATGAAAGGAGCTGGCATCTCACTCTCTTTGAATCTTCTTTATCATGCTAAGAGGAGCAGGAAAAAGCAAAACATTTCAGAATTGCACCTTGCAATGCGGAGAAATTACTGTTTGTGCATTTACAATATTCATTGATTTTTGCGATTGAAAAACATCATGTTATTCATATACCAGAAATGATTGAAGCTACTGACTGAATGAAAGGAGCTGGCATCTCACTCTCTTTGAATCTTCTTTATCATGCTAAGAGGAGCAGGAAAAAGTAAAAAATTTCAGAATTGCACCTTGCAATGCGGAGAAATTACTGTTTGTGCATTTACAATATTCAATGATTTTTGCCATTGAAAAACGTCCAGAAATGATTGAAGCTACTGACTGAATGAAAGGAGCTGGCATCTCACTCTCTTTGAATCTTCTTTATCATGCTAAGAGGAGCAGGAAAAAGCAAAAAATTTCAGAATTGCACCTTGCAATGCGGAGAAATTACTGTTTGTGCATTTACAATATTCATTGATTTTTGCGATTGAAAAACGTCCAGAAATGATTGAAGCTACTGACTGAATGAAAGGAGCTGGCATCTCACTCTCTTTGAATCTTCTTTATCATGCTAAGAGGAGCAGGAAAAAGCAAAAAATTTCAGAATTGCACCTTGCAATGCGGAGAAATTACTGTTTGTGCATTTACAATATTCATTGATTTTTGCGATTGAAAAACATCATGTTATTCATATACCAGAAATGATTGAAGCTACTGACTGAATGAAAGGAGCTGGCATCTCATTCTCTTTGAATCTTCTTTATCATGCTAAGAGGAGCAGGAAAAAGTAAAAAATTTCAGAATTGCACCTTGCAATGCGGAGAAATTACTGTTTGTGCATTTACAATATTCAATGATTTTTGCCATTGAAAAACGTCCAGAAATGATTGAAGCTACTGACTGAATGAAAGGAGCTGGCATCTCACTCTCTTTGAATCTTCTTTATCATGCTAAGAGGAGCAGGAAAAAGCAAAAAATTTCAGAATTGCACCTTGCAATGCGGAGAAATTACTGTTTGTGCATTTACAATATTCATTGATTTTTGCCATTGAAAAACATGTTATTCATATACCAGAAATGTTTGAAGCTCCTGACTGAATGAAAGGAGCTGGCACCTCACTCTCTTTGAATCTTCTTTATCATGCTAAGAGGAGCAGGAAAAAGCAAAAAATTTCAGAATTGCACCTTGCAATGCGGAGAAATTACTGTTTGTGCATTTACAATATTCATTGATTTTTGCCATTGAAAAACGTCCAGAAATGATTGAAGCTACTGACTGAATGAAAGGAGCTGGCATCTCACTCTCTTTGAATCTTCTTTATCATGCTAAGAGGAGCAGGAAAAAGCAAAAAATTTCAGAATTTCACCTTGCAATGCGGAGAAATAACTGTTTGTGCATTTACAATATTCATTGATTTTTGCCATTGAAAAATGTCCAGAAATGATTGAAGCTACTGACTGAATGAAAGGAGCTGGCATCTCACTCTCTTTGAATCTTCTTTATCATGCTAAGAGGAGCAGGAAAAAGCAAAAAATTTCAGAATTGCGCCTTGCAATGCGGAGAAATTACTGTTTGTGCATTTACAAAATTCATTGATTTTTGCCATTGAAAAACATCATGTTATTCATATACCAGAAATGATTGAAGCTACTGACTGAAGGAAAGGAGCTGGCATCTCACTCTCTTTGAATCTTCTTTATCATGCTAAGAGGAGCAGGAAAAAGCAAAAAATTTCAGAATTGCACCTTGCAATGCGGAGAAATTACTGTTTGTGCATTTACAATATTCATTGATTTTTGCCATTGAAAAACGTCCAGAAATGATTGAAGCTACTGACTGAATGAAAGGAGCTGGCATCTCACTCTCTTTGAATCTTCTTTATCATGCTAAGAGGAGCAGGAAAAAGCAAAAAATTTCAGAATTGCACCTTGCAATGCGGAGAAATTACTGTTTGTGCATTTACAATATTCATTGATTTTTGCGATTGAAAAACATCATGTTATTCATATACCAGAAATGATTGAAGCTACTGACTGAATGAAAGGAGCTGGCATCTCATTCTCTTTGAATCTTCTTTATCATGCTAAGAGGAGCAGGAAAAAGTAAAAAATTTCAGAATTGCACCTTGCAATGCGGAGAAATTACTGTTTGTGCATTTACAATATTCAATGATTTTTGCCATTGAAAAACGTCCAGAAATGATTGAAGCTACTGACTGAATGAAAGGAGCTGGCATCTCACTCTCTTTGAATCTTCTTTATCATGCTAAGAGGAGCAGGAAAAAGCAAAAAATTTCAGAATTGCACCTTGCAATGCGGAGAAATTACTGTTTGTGCATTTACAATATTCATTGATTTTTGCCTTTGAAAAACATCATGTTATTCATATACCAGAAATGATTGAAGCTACTGACTGAATGAAAGGAGCTGGCATCTCACTCTCTTTGAATCTTCTTTATCATGCTAAGAGGAGCAGGAAAAAGCAAAAAATTTCAGAATTGCACCTTGCAATGCGGAGAAATTGCAGTTTGTGCATTTACAATATTCATTGATTTTTGCCATTGAAAAACGTCCAGAAATGATTGAAGCTACTGACTGAATGAAAGGAGCTGGCATCTCACTCTCTTTGAATCTTCTTTATCATGCTAAGAGGAGCAGGAAAAAGCAAAAAATTTCAGAATTGCACCTTGCAATGCGGAGAAATTACTGTTTGTGCATTTACAATATTCATTGATTTTTGCCATTGAAAAACGTCCAGAAATGATTGAAGCTACTGACTGAATGAAAGGAGCTGGCATCTCACTCTCTTTGAATCTTCTTTATCATGCTAAGAGGAGCAGGAAAAAGCAAAAAATTTCAGAATTGCACCTTGCAATGCGGAGAAATTACTGTTTGTGCATTTACAATATTCATTGATTTTTGCCATTGAAAAATGTCCAGAAATGATTGAAGCTACTGACTGAATGAAAGGAGCTGGCATCTCACTCTCTTTGAATCTTCTTTATCATGCTAAGAGGAGCAGGAAAAAGCAAAAAATTTCAGAATTGCACCTTGCAATGCGGAGAAATTACTGTTTGTGCATTTACAAAATTCATTGATTTTTGCCATTGAAAAACATCATGTTATTCATATACCAGAAATGATTGAAGCTACTGACTGAAGGAAAGGATCTGGCATCTCACTCTCTTTGAATCTTCTTTGTCATGCTAAGAGGAGCAGGAAAAAGCAAAAAATTTCAGAATTGCACCTTGCAATGCGGAGAAATTACTGTTTGTGCATTTACAATATTCATTGATTTTTGCCATTGAAAAACGTCCAGAAATGATTGAAGCTACTGACTGAATGAAAGGAGCTGGCATCTCACTCTCTTTGAATCTTCTTTATCATGCTAAGAGGAGCAGGAAAAAGCAAAACATTTCAGAATTGCACCTTGCAATGCGGAGAAATTACTGTTTGTGCATTTACAATATTCATTGATTTTTGCGATTGAAAAACATCATGTTATTCATATACCAGAAATGATTGAAGCTACTGACTGAATGAAAGGAGCTGGCATCTCACTCTCTTTGAATCTTCTTTATCATGCTAAGAGGAGCAGGAAAAAGTAAAAAATTTCAGAATTGCACCTTGCAATGCGGAGAAATTACTGTTTGTGCATTTACAATATTCAATGATTTTTGCCATTGAAAAACGTCCAGAAATGATTGAAGCTACTGACTGAATGAAAGGAGCTGGCATCTCACTCTCTTTGAATCTTCTTTATCATGCTAAGAGGAGCAGGAAAAAGCAAAAAATTTCAGAATTGCACCTTGCAATGCGGAGAAATTACTGTTTGTGCATTTACAATATTCATTGATTTTTGCGATTGAAAAACGTCCAGAAATGATTGAAGCTACTGACTGAATGAAAGGAGCTGGCATCTCACTCTCTTTGAATCTTCTTTATCATGCTAAGAGGAGCAGGAAAAAGCAAAAAATTTCAGAATTGCACCTTGCAATGCGGAGAAATTACTGTTTGTGCATTTACAATATTCATTGATTTTTGCCATTGAAAAATGTCCAGAAATGATTGAAGCTACTGACTGAATGAAAGGAGCTGGCATCTCACTCTCTTTGAATCTTCTTTATCATGCTAAGAGGAGCAGGAAAAAGCAAAAAATTTCAGAATTGCGCCTTGCAATGCGGAGAAATTACTGTTTGTGCATTTACAAAATTCATTGATTTTTGCCATTGAAAAACATCATGTTATTCATATACCAGAAATGATTGAAGCTACTGACTGAAGGAAAGGATCTGGCATCTCACTCTCTTTGAATCTTCTTTGTCATGCTAAGAGGAGCAGGAAAAAGCAAAAAATTTCAGAATTGCACCTTGCAATGCGGAGAAATTACTGTTTGTGCATTTACAATATTCATTGATTTTTGCCATTGAAAAACGTCCAGAAATGATTGAAGCTACTGACTGAATGAAAGGAGCTGGCATCTCACTCTCTTTGAATCTTCTTTATCATGCTAAGAGGAGCAGGAAAAAGCAAAACATTTCAGAATTGCACCTTGCAATGCGGAGAAATTACTGTTTGTGCATTTACAATATTCATTGATTTTTGCGATTGAAAAACATCATGTTATTCATATACCAGAAATGATTGAAGCTACTGACTGAATGAAAGGAGCTGGCATCTCACTCTCTTTGAATCTTCTTTATCATGCTAAGAGGAGCAGGAAAAAGTAAAAAATTTCAGAATTGCACCTTGCAATGCGGAGAAATTACTGTTTGTGCATTTACAATATTCAATGATTTTTGCCATTGAAAAACGTCCAGAAATGATTGAAGCTACTGACTGAATGAAAGGAGCTGGCATCTCACTCTCTTTGAATCTTCTTTATCATGCTAAGAGGAGCAGGAAAAAGCAAAAAATTTCAGAATTGCACCTTGCAATGCGGAGAAATTACTGTTTGTGCATTTACAATATTCATTGATTTTTGCCATTGAAAAACATCATGTTATTCATATACCAGAAATGATTGAAGCTACTGACTGAATGAAAGGAGCTGGCATCTCACTCTCTTTGAATCTTCTTTATCATGCTAAGAGGAGCAGGAAAAAGCAAAAAATTTCAGAATTGCACCTTGCAATGCGGAGAAATTGCAGTTTGTGCATTTACAATATTCATTGATTTTTGCCATTGAAAAACGTCCAGAAATGATTGAAGCTACTGACTGAATGAAAGGAGCTGGCATCTCACTCTCTTTGAATCTTCTTTATCATGCTAAGAGGAGCAGGAAAAAGCAAAAAATTTCAGAATTGCACCTTGCAATGCGGAGAAATTACTGTTTGTGCATTTACAATATTCATTGATTTTTGCCATTGAAAAACGTCCAGAAATGATTGAAGCTACTGACTGAATGAAAGGAGCTGGCATCTCACTCTCTTTGAATCTTCTTTATCATGGTAAGAGGAGCAGGAAAAAGCAAAAAATTTCAGAATTGCACCTTGCAATGCGGAGAAATTACTGTTTGTGCATTTACAATATTCATTGATTTTTGCCATTGAAAAATGTCCAGAAATGATTGAAGCTACTGACTGAATGAAAGGAGCTGGCATCTCACTCTCTTTGAATCTTCTTTATCATGCTAAGAGGAGCAGGAAAAAGCAAAAAATTTCAGAATTGCGCCTTGCAATGCGGAGAAATTACTGTTTGTGCATTTACAAAATTCATTGATTTTTGCCATTGAAAAACATCATGTTATTCATATACCAGAAATGATTGAAGCTACTGACTGAAGGAAAGGATCTGGCATCTCACTCTCTTTGAATCTTCTTTGTCATGCTAAGAGGAGCAGGAAAAAGCAAAAAATTTCAGAATTGCACCTTGCAATGCGGAGAAATTACTGTTTGTGCATTTACAATATTCATTGATTTTTGCCATTGAAAAACGTCCAGAAATGATTGAAGCTACTGACTGAATGAAAGGAGCTGGCATCTCACTCTCTTTGAATCTTCTTTATCATGCTAAGAGGAGCAGGAAAAAGCAAAACATTTCAGAATTGCACCTTGCAATGCGGAGAAATTACTGTTTGTGCCTTTACAATATTCATTGATTTTTGCGATTGAAAAACATCATGTTATTCATATACCAGAAATGATTGAAGCTACTGACTGAATGAAAGGAGCTGGCATCTCACTCTCTTTGAATCTTCTTTATCATGCTAAGAGGAGCAGGAAAAAGTAAAAAATTTCAGAATTGCACCTTGCAATGCGGAGAAATTACTGTTTGTGCATTTACAATATTCAATGATTTTTGCCATTGAAAAACGTCCAGAAATGATTGAAGCTACTGACTGAATGAAAGGAGCTGGCATCTCACTCTCTTTGAATCTTCTTTATCATGCTAAGAGGAGCAGGAAAAAGCAAAAAATTTCAGAATTGCACCTTGCAATGCGGAGAAATTACTGTTTGTGCATTTACAATATTCATTGATTTTTGCCATTGAAAAACGTCCAGAAATGATTGAAGCTACTGACTGAATGAAAGGAGCTGGCATCTCACTCTCTTTGAATCTTCTTTATCATGCTAAGAGGAGCAGGAAAAAGCAAAAAATTTCAGAATTGCACCTTGCAATGCGGAGAAATTACTGTTTGTGCATTTACAATATTCATTGATTTTTGCCATTGAAAAATGTCCAGAAATGATTGAAGCTACTGACTGAATGAAAGGAGCTGGCATCTCACTCTCTTTGAATCTTCTTTATCATGCTAAGAGGAGCAGGAAAAAGCAAAAAATTTCAGAATTGCGCCTTGCAATGCGGAGAAATTACTGTTTGTGCATTTACAAAATTCATTGATTTTTGCCATTGAAAAACATCATGTTATTCATATACCAGAAATGATTGAAGCTACTGACTGAAGGAAAGGATCTGGCATCTCACTCTCTTTGAATCTTCTTTTTCATGCTAAGAGGAGCAGGAAAAAGCAAAAAATTTCAGAATTGCACCTTGCAATGCGGAGAAATTACTGTTTGTGCATTTACAATATTCATTGATTTTTGCCGTTGAAAAACGTCCAGAAATGATTGAAGCTACTGACTGAATGAAAGGAGCTGGCATCTCACTCTCTTTGAATCTTCTTTATCATGCTAAGAGGAGCAGGAAAAAGCAAAACATTTCAGAATTGCACCTTGCAATGCGGAGAAATTACTGTTTGTGCATTTACAATATTCATTGATTTTTGCGATTGAAAAACATCATGTTATTCATATACCAGAAATGATTGAAGCTACTTACTGAATGAAAGGAGCTGGCATCTCACTCTCTTTGAATCTTCTTTATCATGCTAAGAGGAGCAGGAAAAAGTAAAAAATTTCAGAATTGCACCTTGCAATGCGGAGAAATTACTGTTTGTGCATTTACAATATTCAATGATTTTTGCCATTGAAAAACGTCCAGAAATGATTGAAGCTACTGACTGAATGAAAGGAGCTGGCATCTCACTCTCTTTGAATCTTCTTTATCATGCTAAGAGGAGCAGGAAAAAGCAAAAAATTTCAGAATTGCACCTTGCAATGCGGAGAAATTACTGTTTGTGCATTTACAATATTCATTGATTTTTGCCATTGAAAAACATCATGTTATTCATATACCAGAAATGATTGAAGCTACTGACTGAATGAAAGGAGCTGGCATCTCACTCTCTTTGAATCTTCTTTATCATGCTAAGAGGAGCAGGAAAAAGTAAAAAATTTCAGAATTGCACCTTGCAATGCGGAGAAATTACTGTTTGTGCATTTATAATATTCAATGATTTTTGCCATTGAAAAACGTCCAGAAATGATTGAAGCTACTGACTGAACGAAAGGAGCTGGCATCTCACTCTCTTTGAATCTTCTTTATCATGCTAAGAGGAGCAGGAAAAAGCAAAAAATTTCAGAATTGCACCTTGCAATGCGGAGAAATTACTGTTTGTGCATTTACAATATTCATTGATTTTTGCCATTGAAAAACATCATGTTATTCATATACCAGAAATGTTTGAAGCTACTGACTGAATGAAAGGAGCTGGCATCTCACTCTCTTTGAATCTTCTTTATCATGCTAAGAGGAGCAGGAAAAAGCAAAAAATTTCAGAATTGCACCTTGCAATGCGGAGAAATTATAGTTTGTGCATTTACAATATTCATTGATTTTTGCCATTGAAAAACGTCCAGAAATGATTGAAGCTACTGACTGAATGAAAGGAGCTGGCATCTCACTCTCTTTGAATCTTCTTTATCATGCTAAGAGGAGCAGGAAAAAGCCAAAAATTTCAGAATTGCACCTTGCAATGCGGAGAAATTACTGTTTGTGCATTTACAATATTCATTGATTTTTGCCATTGAAAAACGTCCAGAAATGATTGAAGCTACTGACTGAATGAAAGGAGCTGGCATCTCACTCTCTTTGAATCTTCTTTATCATGCTAAGAGGAGCAGGAAAAAGCAAAAAATTTCAGAATTGCACCTTGCAATGCGGAGAAATTACTGTTTGTGCATTTACAATATTCATTGATTTTTGCTATTGAAAAACATCATGTTATTCATATACCAGAAATGATTGAAGCTACTGACTGAATGAAAGGAGCTGGCATCTCACTCTCTTTGAATCTTCTTTATCATGCTAAGAGGAGCAGGAAAAAGCAAAAAATTTCAGAATTGCACCTTGCAATGCGGAGAAATTACAGTTTGTGCATTTACAATATTCATTGATTTTTGCCATTGAAAAGCGTCCAGAAATGATTGAAGCTACTGACTGAATGAAAGGAGCTGGCATCTCACTCTCTTTGAATCTTCTTTATCATGCTAAGAGGAGCAGGAAAAAGCAAAAAATTTCAGAATTGCACCTTGCAATGCGGAGAAATTACTGTTTGTGCATTTACAATATTCATTGATTTTTGCCATTGAAAAATGTCCAGAAATGATTGAAGCTACTGACTGAATGAAAGGAGCTGGCATCTCACTCTCTTTGAATCTTCTTTATCATGCTAAGAGGAGCAGGAAAAAGCAAAAAATTTCAGAATTGCGCCTTGCAATGCGGAGAAATTACTGTTTGTGCATTTACAAAATTCATTGATTTTTGCCATTGAAAAACATCATGTTATTCATATACCAGAAATGATTGAAGCTACTGACTGAAGGAAAGGAGCTGGCATCTCACTCTCTTTGAATCTTCTTTATCATGCTAAGAGGAGCAGGAAAAAGCAAAAAATTTCAGAATTGCACCTTGCAATGCGGAGAAATTACTGTTTGTGCATTTATAATATTCAATGATTTTTGCCATTGAAAAACGTCCAGAAATGATTGAAGCTACTGACTGAACGAAAGGAGCTGGCATCTCACTCTCTTTGAATCTTCTTTATCATGCTAAGAGGAGCAGGAAAAAGCAAAAAATTTCAGAATTGCACCTTGCAATGCGGAGAAATTACTGTTTGTGCATTTACAATATTCATTGATTTTTGCCATTGAAAAACATCATGTTATTCATATACCAGAAATGTTTGAAGCTACTGACTGAATGAAAGGAGCTGGCATCTCACTCTCTTTGAATCTTCTTTATCATGCTAAGAGGAGCAGGAAAAAGCAAAAAATTTCAGAATTGCACCTTGCAATGCGGAGAAATTATAGTTTGTGCATTTACAATATTCATTGATTTTTGCCATTGAAAAACGTCCAGAAATGATTGAAGCTACTGACTGAATGAAAGGAGCTGGCATCTCACTCTCTTTGAATCTTCTTTATCATGCTAAGAGGAGCAGGAAAAAGCCAAAAATTTCAGAATTGCACCTTGCAATGCGGAGAAATTACTGTTTGTGCATTTACAATATTCATTGATTTTTGCCATTGAAAAACGTCCAGAAATGATTGAAGCTACTGACTGAATGAAAGGAGCTGGCATCTCACTCTCTTTGAATCTTCTTTATCATGCTAAGAGGAGCAGGAAAAAGCAAAAAATTTCAGAATTGCACCTTGCAATGCGGAGAAATTACTGTTTGTGCATTTACAATATTCATTGATTTTTGCTATTGAAAAACATCATGTTATTCATATACCAGAAATGATTGAAGCTACTGACTGAATGAAAGGAGCTGGCATCTCACTCTCTTTGAATCTTCTTTATCATGCTAAGAGGAGCAGGAAAAAGCAAAAAATTTCAGAATTGCACCTTGCAATGCGGAGAAATTACAGTTTGTGCATTTACAATATTCATTGATTTTTGCCATTGAAAAGCGTCCAGAAATGATTGAAGCTACTGACTGAATGAAAGGAGCTGGCATCTCACTCTCTTTGAATCTTCTTTATCATGCTAAGAGGAGCAGGAAAAAGCAAAAAATTTCAGAATTGCACCTTGCAATGCGGAGAAATTACTGTTTGTGCATTTACAATATTCATTGATTTTTGCCATTGAAAAATGTCCAGAAATGATTGAAGCTACTGACTGAATGAAAGGAGCTGGCATCTCACTCTCTTTGAATCTTCTTTATCATGCTAAGAGGAGCAGGAAAAAGCAAAAAATTTCAGAATTGCGCCTTGCAATGCGGAGAAATTACTGTTTGTGCATTTACAAAATTCATTGATTTTTGCCATTGAAAAACATCATGTTATTCATATACCAGAAATGATTGAAGCTACTGACTGAAGGAAAGGAGCTGGCATCTCACTCTCTTTGAATCTTCTTTATCATGCTAAGAGGAGCAGGAAAAAGCAAAAAATTTCAGAATTGCACCTTGCAATGCGGAGAAATTACTGTTTGTGCATTTACAATATTCATTGATTTTTGCCATTGAAAAACGTCCAGAAATGATTGAAGCTACTGACTGAATGAAAGGAGCTGGCATCTCACTCTCTTTGAATCTTCTTTATCATGCTAAGAGGAGCAGGAAAAAGCAAAAAATTTCAGAATTGCACCTTGCAATGCGGAGAAATTACTGTTTGTGCATTTACAATATTCATTGATTTTTGCGATTGAAAAACATCATGTTATTCATATACCAGAAATGATTGAAGCTACTGACTGAATGAAAGGAGCTGGCATCTCATTCTCTTTGAATCTTCTTTATCATGCTAAGAGGAGCAGGAAAAAGTAAAAAATTTCAGAATTGCACCTTGCAATGGGGAGAAATTACTGTTTGTGCATTTACAATATTCAATGATTTTTGCCATTGAAAAACGTCCAGAAATGATTGAAGCTACAGACTGAATGAAAGGAGCTGGCATCTCACTCTCTTTGAATCTTGTTTATCATGCTAAGAGGAGCAGGAAAAAGCAAAAAATTTCAGAATTGCACCTTGCAATGCGGAGAAATTACTGTTTGTGCATTTACAATATTCATTGATTTTTGCCATTGAAAAACGTCCAGAAATGATTGAAGCTACTGACTGAATGAAAGGAGCTGGCATCTCACTCTCTTTGAATCTTCTTTATCATGCTAAGAGGAGCAGGAAAAAGCCAAAAATTTCAGAATTGCACCTTGCAATGCGGAGAAATTACTGTTTGTGCATTTACAATATTCATTGATTTTTGCTATTGAAAAACATCATGTTATTCATATACCAGAAATGATTGAAGCTACTGACTGAATGAAAGGAGCTGGCATCTCACTCTCTTTGAATCTTCTTTATCATGCTAAGAGGAGCAGGAAAAAGCAAAAAATTTCAGAATTGCACCTTGCAATGCGGAGAAATTGCAGTTTGTGCATTTACAATATTCATTGATTTTTGCCATTGAAAAACGTCCAGAAATGATTGAAGCTACTGACTGAATGAAAGGAGCTGGCATCTCACTCTCTTTGAATCTTCTTTATCATGCTAAGAGGAGCAGGAAAAAGCAAAAAATTTCAGAATTGCACCTTGCAATGCGGAGAAATTACTGTTTGTGCATTTACAATATTCATTGATTTTTGCCATTGAAAAACATCATGTTATTCATATACCAGAAATGATTGAAGCTACTGACTGAATGAAAGGAGCTGGCATCTCACTCTCTTTGAATCTTCTTTATCATGCTAAGAGGAGCAGGAAAAAGCAAAAAATTTCAGAATTGCACCTTGCAATGCGGAGAAATTGCAGTTTGTGCATTTACAATATTCATTGATTTTTGCCATTGAAAAACGTCCAGAAATGATTGAAGCTACTGACTGAATGAAAGGAGCTGGCATCTCACTCTCTTTGAATCTTCTTTATCATGCTAAGAGGAGCAGGAAAAAGCAAAAAATTTCAGAATTGCACCTTGCAATGCGGAGAAATTACTGTTTGTGCATTTACAATATTCATTGATTTTTGCCATTGAAAAACGTCCAGAAATGATTGAAGCTACTGACTGAATGAAAGGAGCTGGCATCTCACTCTCTTTGAATCTTCTTTATCATGCTAAGAGGAGCAGGAAAAAGCAAAAAATTTCAGAATTGCACCTTGCAATGCGGAGAAATTACTGTTTGTGCATTTACAATATTCATTGATTTTTGCCATTGAAAAATGTCCAGAAATGATTGAAGCTACTGACTGAATGAAAGGAGCTGGCATCTCACTCTCTTTGAATCTTCTTTATCATGCTAAGAGGAGCAGGAAAAAGCAAAAAATTTCAGAATTGCGCCTTGCAATGCGGAGAAATTACTGTTTGTGCATTTACAAAATTCATTGATTTTTGCCATTGAAAAACATCATGTTATTCATATACCAGAAATGATTGAAGCTACTGACTGAAGGAAAGGATCTGGCATCTCACTCTCTTTGAATCTTCTTTGTCATGCTAAGAGGAGCAGGAAAAAGCAAAAAATTTCAGAATTGCACCTTGCAATGCGGAGAAATTACTGTTTGTGCATTTACAATATTCATTGATTTTTGCCATTGAAAAACGTCCAGAAATGATTGAAGCTACTGACTGAATGAAAGGAGCTGGCATCTCACTCTCTTTGAATCTTCTTTATCATGCTAAGAGGAGCAGGAAAAAGCAAAACATTTCAGAATTGCACCTTGCAATGCGGAGAAATTACTGTTTGTGCATTTACAATATTCATTGATTTTTGCGATTGAAAAACATCATGTTATTCATATACCAGAAATGATTGAAGCTACTGACTGAATGAAAGGAGCTGGCATCTCACTCTCTTTGAATCTTCTTTATCATGCTAAGAGGAGCAGGAAAAAGTAAAAAATTTCAGAATTGCACCTTGCAATGCGGAGAAATTACTGTTTGTGCATTTACAATATTCAATGATTTTTGCCATTGAAAAACGTCCAGAAATGATTGAAGCTACTGACTGAATGAAAGGAGCTGGCATCTCACTCTCTTTGAATCTTCTTTATCATGCTAAGAGGAGCAGGAAAAAGCAAAAAATTTCAGAATTGCACCTTGCAATGCGGAGAAATTACTGTTTGTGCATTTACAATATTCATTGATTTTTGCCATTGAAAAACGTCCAGAAATGATTGAAGCTACTGACTGAATGAAAGGAGCTGGCATCTCACTCTCTTTGAATCTTCTTTATCATGCTAAAAGGAGCAGGAAAAAGCAAAAAATTTCAGAATTGCACCTTGCAATGCGGAGAAATTACTGTTTGTGCATTTACAATATTCATTGATTTTTGCCATTGAAAAATGTCCAGAAATGATTGAAGCTACTGACTGAATGAAAGGAGCTGGCATCTCACTCTCTTTGAATCTTCTTTATCATGCTAAGAGGAGCAGGAAAAAGCAAAAAATTTCAGAATTGCGCCTTGCAATGCGGAGAAATTACTGTTTGTGCATTTACAAAATTCATTGATTTTTGCCATTGAAAAACATCATGTTATTCATATACCAGAAATGATTGAAGCTACTGACTGAAGGAAAGGATCTGGCATCTCACTCTCTTTGAATCTTCTTTGTCATGCTAAGAGGAGCAGGAAAAAGCAAAAAATTTCAGAATTGCACCTTGCAATGCGGAGAAATTACTGTTTGTGCATTTACAATAATCATTGATTTTTGCCATTGAAAAACGTCCAGAAATGATTGAAGCTACTGACTGAATGAAAGGAGCTGGCATCTCACTCTCTTTGAATCTTCTTTATCATGCTAAGAGGAGCAGGAAAAAGCAAAACATTTCAGAATTGCACCTTGCAATGCGGAGAAATTACTGTTTGTGCATTTACAATATTCATTGATTTTTGCGATTGAAAAACATCATGTTATTCATATGCCAGAAATGATTGAAGCTACTGACTGAATGAAAGGAGCTGGCATCTCACTCTCTTTGAATCTTCTTTATCATGCTAAGAGGAGCAGGAAAAAGTAAAAAATTTCAGAATTGCACCTTGCAATGCGGAGAAATTACTGTTTGTGCATTTACAATATTCAATGATTTTTGCCATTGAAAAATGTCCAGAAATGATTGAAGCTACTGACTGAATGAAAGGAGCTGGCATCTCACTCTCTTTGAATCTTCTTTATCATGCTAAGAGGAGCAGGAAAAAGCAAAAAATTTCAGAATTGCACCTTGCAATGCGGAGAAATTACTGTTTGTGCATTTACAATATTCATTGATTTTTGCCATTGAAAAACATCATGTTATTCATATACCAGAAATGATTGAAGCTACTGACTGAATGAAAGGAGCTGGCATCTCACTCTCTTTGAATCTTCTTTATCATGCTAAGAGGAGCAGGAAAAAGCAAAAAATTTCAGAATTGCACCTTGCAATGCGGAGAAATTGCAGTTTGTGCATTTACAATATTCATTGATTTTTGCCATTGAAAAACGTCCAGAAATGATTGAAGCTACTGACTGAATGAAAGGAGCTGGCATCTCACTCTCTTTGAATCTTCTTTATCATGCTAAGAGGAGCAGGAAAAAGCAAAAAATTTCAGAATTGCACCTTGCAATGCGGAGAAATTACTGTTTGTGCATTTACAATATTCATTGATTTTTGCCATTGAAAAATGTCCAGAAATGATTGAAGCTACTGACTGAATGAAAGGAGCTGGCATCTCACTCTCTTTGAATCTTCTTTATCATGCTAAGAGGAGCAGGAAAAAGCAAAAACTTTCAGAATTGCGCCTTGCAATGCGGAGAAATTACTGTTTGTGCATTTACAAAATTCATTGATTTTTGCCATTGAAAAACATCATGTTATTCATATACCAGAAATGATTGAAGCTACTGACTGAAGGAAAGGATCTGGCATCTCACTCTCTTTGAATCTTCTTTGTCATGCTAAGAGGAGCAGGAAAAAGCAAAAAAATTCAGAATTGCACCTTGCAATGCGGAGAAATTACTGTTTGTGCATTTACAATATTCATTGATTTTTGCCATTGAAAAACGTCCAGAAATGATTGAAGCTACTGACTGAATGAAAGGAGCTGGCATCTCACTCTCTTTGAATCTTCTTTATCATGCTAAGAGGAGCAGGAAAAAGCAAAACATTTCAGAATTGCACCTTGCAATGCGGAGAAATTACTGTTTGTGCATTTACAATATTCATTGATTTTTGCGATTGAAAAACATCATGTTATTCATATACCAGAAATGATTGAAGCTACTGACTGAATGAAAGGAGCTGGCATCTCACTCTCTTTGAATCTTCTTTATCATGCTAAGAGGAGCAGGAAAAAGTAAAAAATTTCAGAATTGCACCTTGCAATGCGGAGAAATTACTGTTTGTGCATTTACAATATTCAATGATTTTTGCCATTGAAAAACATCCAGAAATGATTGAAGCTACTGACTGAATGAAAGGAGCTGGCATCTCACTCTCTTTGAATCTTCTTTATCATGCTAAGAGGAGCAGGAAAAAGCAAAAAATTTCAGAATTGCACCTTGCAATGCGGAGAAATTACTGTTTGTGCATTTACAATATTCATTGATTTTTGCCATTGAAAAACGTCCAGAAATGATTGAAGCTACTGACTGAATGAAAGGAGCTGGCATCTCACTCTCTTTGAATCTTCTTTATCATGCTAAGAGGAGCAGGAAAAAGCAAAAAATTTCAGAATTGCACCTTGCAATGCGGAGAAATTACTGTTTGTGCATTTACAATATTCATTGATTTTTGCCATTGAAAAATGTCCAGAAATGATTGAAGCTACTGACTGAATGAAAGGAGCTGGCATCTCACTCTCTTTGAATCTTCTTTATCATGCTAAGAGGAGCAGGAAAAAGCAAAAAATTTCAGAATTGCGCCTTGCAATGCGGAGAAATTACTGTTTGTGCATTTACAAAATTCATTAATTTTTGCCATTGAAAAACATCATGTTATTCATATACCAGAAATGATTGAAGCTACTGACTGAAGGAAAGGATCTGGCATCTCACTCTCTTTGAATCTTCTTTGTCATGCTAAGAGGAGCAGGAAAAAGCAAAAAATTTCAGAATTGCACCTTGCAATGCGGAGAAATTGCTGTTTGTGCATTTACAATATTCATTGATTTTTGCCATTGAAAAACGTCCAGAAATGATTGAAGCTACTGACTGAATGAAAGGAGCTGGCATCTCACTCTCTTTGAATCTTCTTTATCATGCTAAGAGGAGCAGGAAAAAGCAAAACATTTCAGAATTGCACCTTGCAATGCGGAGAAATTACTGTTTGTGCATTTACAATATTCATTGATTTTTGCGATTGAAAAACATCATGTTATTCATATACCAGAAATGATTGAAGCTACTGACTGAATGAAAGGAGCTGGCATCTCACTCTCTTTGAATCTTCTTTATCATGCTAAGAGGAGCAGGAAAAAGTAAAAAATTTCAGAATTGCACCTTGCAATGCGGAGAAATTACTGTTTGTGCATTTACAATATTCAATGATTTTTGCCATTGAAAAACGTCCAGAAATGATTGAAGCTACTGACTGAATGAAAGGAGCTGGCATCTCACTCTCTTTGAATCTTCTTTATCATGCTAAGAGGAGCAGGAAAAAGCAAAAAATTTCAGAATTGCACCTTGCAATGCGGAGAAATTACTGTTTGTGCATTTACAATATTCATTGATTTTTGCCATTGAAAAACGTCCAGAAATGATTGAAGCTACTGACTGAATGAAAGGAGCTGGCATCTCACTCTCTTTGAATCTTCTTTATCATGCTAAGAGGAGCAGGAAAAAGCAAAAAATTTCAGAATTGCACCTTGCAATGCGGAGAAATTACTGTTTGTGCATTTACAATATTCATTGATTTTTGCCATTGAAAAACATCATGTTATTCATATACCAGAAATGATTGAAGCTACTGACTGAATGAAAGGAGCTGGCATCTCACTCTCTTTGAATCTTCTTTTTCATGCTTAGAGGAGCAGGAAAAAGTTAAAAATTTCAGAATTGCACCTTGCAATGCGGAGAAATTACTGTTTGTGCATTTATAATATTCAATGATTTTTGCCATTGAAAAACGTCCAGAAATGATTGAAGCTACTGACTGAACGAAAGGAGCTGGCATCTCACTCTCTTTGAATCTTCTTTATCATGCTAAGAGGAGCAGGAAAAAGCAAAAAATTTCAGAATTGCACCTTGCAATGCGGAGAAATTACTGTTTGTGCATTTACAATATTCATTGATTTTTGCCATTGAAAAACATCATGTTATTCATATACCAGAAATGTTTGAAGCTACTGACTGAATGAAAGGAGCTGGCATCTCACTCTCTTTGAATCTTCTTTATCATGCTAAGAGGAGCAGGAAAAAGCAAAAAATTTCAGAATTGCACCTTGCAATGCGGAGAAATTACTGTTTGTGCATTTACAATATTCAATGATTTTTGCCATTGAAAAACGTCCAGAAATGATTGAAGCTACTGACTGAATGAAAGGAGCTGGCATCTCACTCTCTTTGAATCTTGTTTATCATGCTAAGAGGAGCAGGAAAAAGCAAAAAATTTCAGAATTGCACCTTGCAATGCGGAGAAATTACTGTTTGTGCATTTACAATATTCATTGATTTTTGCCATTGAAAAACGTCCAGAAATGATTGAAGCTACTGACTGAATGAAAGGAGCTGGCATCTCACTCTCTTTGAATCTTCTTTATCATGCTAAGAGGAGCAGGAAAAAGCAAAAAATTTCAGAATTGCACCTTGCAATGCGGAGAAATTACTGTTTGTGCATTTACAATATTCATTGATTTTTGCTATTGAAAAACATCATGTTATTCATATACCAGAAATGATTGAAGCTACTGACTGAATGAAAGGAGCTGGCATCTCACTCTCTTTGAATCTTCTTTATCATGCTAAGAGGAGCAGGAAAAAGCAAAAAATTTCAGAATTGCACCTTGCAATGCGGAGAAATTATAGTTTGTGCATTTACAATATTCATTGATTTTTGCCATTGAAAAACGTCCAGAAATGATTGAAGCTACTGACTGAATGAAAGGAGCTGGCATCTCACTCTCTTTGAATCTTCTTTATCATGCTAAGAGGAGCAGGAAAAAGCAAAAAATTTCAGAATTGCACCTTGCAATGTGGAGAAATTACTGTTTGTGCATTTACAATATTCATTGATTTTTGCCATTGAAAAACGTCCAGAAATGATTGAAGCTACTGACTGAATGAAAGGAGCTGGCATCTCACTCTCTTTGAATCTTCTTTATCATGCTAAGAGGAGCAGGAAAAAGCAAAACATTTCAGAATTGCACCTTGCAATGCGGAGAAATTACTGTTTGTGCATTTACAATATTCATTGATTTTTGCTATTGAAAAACATCATGTTATTCATATACCAGAAATGATTGAAGCTACTGACTGAATGAAAGGAGCTGGCATCTCACTCTCTTTGAATCTTCTTTATCATGCTAAGAGGAGCAGGAAAAAGCAAAAAATTTCAGAATTGCACCTTGCAATGCGGAGAAATTACAGTTTGTGCATTTACAATATTCATTGATTTTTGCCATTGAAAAGCGTCCAGAAATGATTGAAGCTACTGACTGAATGAAAGGAGCTGGCATCTCACTCTCTTTGAATCTTCTTTATCATGCTAAGAGGAGCAGGAAAAAGCAAAAAATTTCAGAATTGCACCTTGCAATGCGGAGAAATTACTGTTTGTGCATTTACAAAATTCATTGATTTTTGCCATTGAAAAATATCATGTTATTCATATACCAGAAATGATTGATGTTTTTCAATGGCAAAAATCAATGAATATTGTAAATGCACAAACAGTAATTTCTCCGCATTGCAAGGTGCAATTCTGAAATTTTTTGCTTTTTCCTGCTAATCCTAGCATGATAAAGAAGATTCAAAGAGAGTGAGATGCCAGCTCCTTTCATTCAGTCAGTAGCTTCAAACATTTCTGGACGTTTTTCAATGGCAAAAATCAATGAATATTGTAAATGCACAAACAGTAATATCTCCACATTGCAAGGTGCAATTCTGAAATTTTTTGCTTTTTCCTGTTAATCATAGCATGATGAAGAAGATTTAAAGAGAGTGAGATGCCAGCTCCTTTCATTCAGTCAGTAGCTTCAAACATTTCTGGTATATGAAAAACATGTTTTTCAATGGCAAAAATCAATGAATATTGTAAATGCACAAACAGTAATATCTCCACATTGCAAGGTGCAATTCTGAAATTTTTTGCTTTTTCCTGCTAATCCTAGCATGATAAAGAAGATTCAAAGAGAGTGAGATGCCAGCTCCTTTCATTCAGTCAGTAGCTTCAAACATTTCTGGACGTTTTTCAATGGCAAAAATCAATGAATATTGTAAATGCACAAACAGTAATATCTCCACATTGCAAGGTGCAATTCTGAAATTTTTTGCTTTTTCCTGCTAATCCTAGCATGATAAAGAAGATTCAAAGAGAGTGAGATGCCAGCTCCTTTCATTCAGTCAGTAGCTTCAAACATTTCTGGACGTTTTTCAATGGCAAAAATCAATGAATATTGTAAATGCACAAACAGTAATATCTCCACATTGCAAGGTGCAATTCTGAAATTTTTTGCTTTTTCCTGTTAATCCTAGCATGATAAAGAAGATTCAAAGAGAGTGAGATGCCAGCTCCTTTCATTCAGTCAGTAGCTTCAAACATTTCTGGTATATGAAAAACATGTTTTTCAATGGCAAAAATCAATGAATATTGTAAATGCACAAACAGTAATATCTCCACATTGCAAGGTGCAATTCTGAAATTTTTTGTTTTTTCCTGTTAATCCTAGCATGATAAAGAAGATTCAAAGAGAGTGAGATGCCAGCTCCTTTCATTCAGTCAGTAGCTTCAAACATTTCTGGTATATGAAAAACATGTTTTTCAATGGCAAAAATCAATGAATATTGTAAATGCACAAACAGTAATATCTCCACATTGCAAGGTGCAATTCTGAAATTTTTTGCTTTTTCCTGCTAATCCTAGCATGATAAAGAAGATTCAAAGAGAGTGAGATGCCAGCTCCTTTCATTCAGTCAGTAGCTTCAAACATTTCTGGTATATGAAAAACATGTTTTTCAATGGCAAAAATCAATGAATATTGTAAATGCACAAACAGTAATATCTCCACATTGCAAGGTGCAATTCTGAAATTTTTTGCTTTTTCCTGCTAATCCTAGCATGATAAAGAAGATTCAAAGAGAGTGAGATGCCAGCTCCTTTCATTCAGTCAGTAGCTTCAAACATTTCTGGTATATGAAAAACATGTTTTTCAATGGCAAAAATCAATGAATATTGTAAATGCACAAACAGTAATATCTCCACATTGCAAGGTGCAATTCTGAAATTTTTTGCTTTTTCCTGCTAATCCTAGCATGATAAAGAAGATTCAAAGAGAGTGAGATGCCAGCTCCTTTCATTCAGTCAGTAGCTTCAAACATTTCTGGTATATGAAAAACATGTTTTTCAATGGCAAAAATCAATGAATATTGTAAATGCACAAACAGTAATATCTCCACATTGCAAGGTGCAATTTTGAAATTTTTAGCTTTTTCCTGTTAATCCTAGCATGATAAAGAAGATTCAAAGAGAGTGAGATGCCAGCTCCTTTCATTCAGTCAGTAGCTTCAAACATTTCTGGACGTTTTTCAATGGCAAAAATCAATGAATATTGTAAATGCACAAACAGTAATATCTCCACATTGCAAGGTGCAATTCTGAAATTTTTTGCTTTTTCCTGTTAATCCTAGCATGATAAAGAAGATTCAAAGAGAGTGAGATACCAGCTCCTTTCATTCAGTCAGTAGCTTCAAACATTTCTGGTATATGAAAAACATGTTTTTCAATGGCAAAAATCAATGAATATTGTAAATGCACAAACAGTAATATCTCCACATTGCAAGGTGCAATTCTGAAATTTTTTGCTTTTTCCTGCTAATCCTAGCATGATAAAGAAGATTCAAAGAGAGTGAGATGCCAGCTAATTTCATTCAGTCAGTAGCTTCAAACATTTCTGGACGTTTTTCAATGGCAAAAATCAATGAATATTGTAAATGCACAAACAGTAATATCTCCACATTGCAAGGTGCAATTCTGAAATTTTTTGCTTTTTCCTGCTAATCCTAGCATGATAAAGAAGATTCAAAGAGAGTGAGATGCCAGCTCCTTTCATTCAGTCAGTAGCTTCAAACATTTCTTGTATATGAAAAACATGTTTTTCAATGGCAAAAATCAATGAATATTGTAAATGCATAAACAGTAATATCTCCACATTGCAAGGTGCAATTCTGAAATTTTTTGCTTTTTCCTGCTAATCCTAGCATGATAAAGAATATTCAAAGAGAGTGAGATACCAGCTCCTTTCATTCAGTCAGTAGCTTCAAACATTTCTGGACGTTTTTCAATGGCAAAAATCAATGAATATTGTAAATGCACAAACAGTAATATCTCCACATTGCAAGGTGCAATTCTGAAATTTTTTGCTTTTTCCTGTTAATCCTAGCATGATAAAGAAGATTCAAAGAGAGTGAGATGCCAGCTCCTTTCATTCAAGTCAGTAGCTTCAAACATTTCTGGTATATGAAAAACATGTTTTTCAATGGCAAAAATCAATGAATATTGTAAATGCACAAACAGTAATATCTCCACATTGCAAGGTGCAATTCTGAAATTTTTTGCTTTTTCCTGCTTATCCTAGCATGATAAAGAAGATTCAAAGAGAGTGAGATGCCAGCTCCTTTCATTCAGTCAGTAGCTTCAAACATTTCTGGTATATGAAAAACATGTTTTTCAATGGCAAAAATCAATGAATATTGTAAATGCACAAACAGTAATATCTTCACATTGCAAGGTGCAATTCTGAAATTTTTTTGCTTTTTCCTGCTAATCCTAGCATGATAAAGAAGATTCAAAGAGAGTGAGATGCCAGCTCCTTTCATTCAGTCAGTAGCTTCAAACATTTCTGGACGTTTTTCAATGGCAAAATCAATGAATATTGTAAATGCACAAACAGTAATATCTCCACATTGCAAGGTGCAATTCTGAAATTTTTTGCTTTTTCCTGTTAATCCTAGCATGATAAAGAAGATTCAAAGACAGTGAGATGCCAGCTCCTTTCATTCAGTCAGTAGCTTCAAACATTTCTGGTATATGAAAAACATGTTTTTCAATGGCAAAAATCAATGAATATTGTAAATGCACAAACAGTAATATCTCCACATTGCAAGGTGCAATTCTGAAATTTTTTGCTTTTTCCTGCTAATCCTAGCATGATAAAGAAGATTCAAAGAGAGTGAGATGCCAGCTCCTTTCATTCCGTCAGTAGCTTCAAACATTTCTGGTATATGAAAAACATGTTTTTCAATGGCAAAAATCAATGAATATTGTAAATGCACAAACAGTAATATCTCCACATTGCAAGGTGCAATTCTGAAATTTTTTGCTTTTTCCTGCTTATCCTAGCATGATAAAGAAGATTCAAAGAGAGTGAGATGCCAGCTCCTTTCATTCAGTCAGTAGCTTCAAACATTTCTGGACGTTTTTCAATGGCAAAATCAATGAATATTGTAAATGCACAAACAGTAATATCTCCACATTGCAAGGTGCAATTCTGAAATTTTTTGCTTTTTCCTGTTAATCCTAGCATGATAAAGAAGATTCAAAGACAGTGAGATGCCAGCTCCTTTCATTCAGTCAGTAGCTTCAAACATTTCTGGTATATGAAAAACATGTTTTTCAATGGCAAAAATCAATGAATATTGTAAATGCACAAACAGTAATATCTCCACATTGCAAGGTGCAATTCTGAAATTTTTTGCTTTTTCCTGCTAATCCTAGCATGATAAAGAAGATTCAAAGAGAGTGAGATGCCAGCTCCTTTCATTCCGTCAGTAGCTTCAAACATTTCTGGTATATGAAAAACATGTTTTTCAATGGCAAAAATCAATGAATATTGTAAATGCACAAACAGTAATATCTCCACATTGCAAAGTGCAATTCTGAAATTTTTTGCTTTTTCCTGCTAATCCTAGCATGATAAAGAAGATTCAAAGAGAGTGAGATGCCAGCTCCTTTCATTCAGTCAGTAGCTTCAAACATTTCTGGACGTTTTTCAATGGCAAAATCAATGAATATTGTAAATGCACAAACAGTAATATTTCCACATTGCAAGGTGCAATTCTGAAATTTTTTGCTTTTTCCTGCTAATCCTAGCATGATAAAGAAGATTCAAAGAGAGTGAGATGCCAGCTAATTTCATTCAGTCAGTAGCTTCAAACATTTCTGGACGTTTTTCAATGGCAAAAATCAATGAATATTGTAAATGCACAAACAGTAATATCTCCACATTGCAAGGTGCAATTCTGAAATTTTTTGCTTTTTCCTGCTAATCCTAGCATGATAAAGAAGATTCAAAGAGAGTGAGATGCCAGCTCCTTTCATTCAGTCAGTAGCTTCAAACATTTCTTGTATATGAAAAACATGTTTTTCAATGGCAAAAATCAATGAATATTGTAAATGCACAAACAGTAATATCTCCACATTGCAAGGTGCAATTCTGAAATTTTTTGCTTTTTCCTGCTAATCCTAGCATGATAAAGAAGATTCAAAGAGAGTGAGATACCAGCTCCTTTCATTCAGTCAGTAGCTTCAAACATTTCTGGACGTTTTTCAATGGCAAAAATCAATGAATATTGTAAATGCACAAACAGTAATATCTCCACATTGCAAGGTGCAATTCTGAAATTTTTTGCTTTTTCCTGCTAATCCTAGCATGATAAAGAAGATTCAAAGAGAGTGAGATGCCAGCTCCTTTCATTCAGTCAGTAGCTTCAAACATTTCTGGACGTTTTTCAATGGCAAAAATCAATGAATATTGTAAATGCACAAACAGTAATATCTCCACATTGCAAGGTGCAATTCTGAAATTTTTTGCTTTTTCCTGTTAATCCTAGCATGATAAAGAAGATTTAAAGAGAGTGAGATGCCAGCTCCTTTCATTCAGTCAGTAGCTTCAAACATTTCTGGTATATGAAAAACATGTTTTTCAATGGCAAAAATCAATGAATATTGTAAATGCACAAACAGTAATATCTCCACATTGCAAGGTGCAATTCTGAAATTTTTTGCTTTTTCCTGCTAATCCTAGCATGATAAAGAAGATTCAAAGAGAGTGAGATGCCAGCTCCTTTCATTCAGTCAGTAGCTTCAAACATTTCTGGTATATGAAAAACATGTTTTTCAATGGCAAAAATCAATGAATATTGTAAATGCACAAACAGTAATATCTCCACATTGCAAGGTGCAATTCTGAAATTTTTTGCTTTTTCCTGCTAATCCTAGCATGATAAAGAAGATTCAAAGAGAGTGAGATGCCAGCTCCTTTCATTCAGTCAGTAGCTTCAAACATTTCTGGACGTTTTTCAATGGCAAAAATCAATGAATATTGTAAATGCACAAACAGTAATATCTCCACATTGCAAGGTGCAATTCTGAAATTTTTTGCTTTTTCCTGCTAATCCTAGCATGATAAAGAAGATTCAAAGAGAGTGAGATGCCAGCTCCTTTCATTCAGTCAGTAGCTTCAAACATTTCTGGACGTTTTTCAATGGCAAAAATCAATGAATATTGTAAATGCACAAACAGTAATATCTCCACATTGCAAGGTGCAATTCTGAAATTTTTTGCTTTTTCCTGCTAATCCTAGCATGATAAAGAAGATTCAAAGAGAGTGAGATGCCAGCTCCTTTCATTCAGTCAGTAGCTTCAAACATTTCTTGTATATGAAAAACATGTTTTTCAATGGCAAAAATCAATGAATATTGTAAATGCACAAACAGTAATATCTCCACATTGCAAGGTGCAATTCTGAAATTTTTTGCTTTTTCCTGCTAATCCTAGCATGATAAAGAAGATTCAAAGAGAGTGAGATACCAGCTCCTTTCATTCAGTCAGTAGCTTCAAACATTTCTGGACGTTGTTCAATGGCAAAAATCAATGAATATTGTAAATGCACAAACAGTAATATCTCCACATTGCAAGGTGCAATTCTGAAATTTTTTGCTTTTTCCTGCTAATCCTAGCATGATAAAGAAGATTCAAAGAGAGTGAGATGCCAGCTCCTTTCATTCAGTCAGTAGCTTCAAACATTTCTGGACGTTTTTCAATGGCAAAAATCAATGAATATTGTAAATGCACAAACAGTAATATCTCCACATTGCAAGGTGCAATTCTGAAATTTTTTGCTTTTTCCTGTTAATCCTAGCATGATAAAGAAGATTTAAAGAGAGTGAGATGCCAGCTCCTTTCATTCAGTCAGTAGCTTCAAACATTTCTGGTATATGAAAAACATGTTTTTCAATGGCAAAAATCAATGAATATTGTAAATGCACAAACAGTAATATCTCCACATTGCAAGGTGCAATTCTGAAATTTTTTGCTTTTTCCTGCTAATCCTAGCATGATAAAGAAGATTCAAAGAGAGTGAGATGCCAGCTCCTTTCATTCAGTCAGTAGCTTCAAACATTTCTGGTATATGAAAAACATGTTTTTCAATGGCAAAAATCAATGAATATTGTAAATGCACAAACAGTAATATCTCCACATTGCAAGGTGCAATTCTGAAATTTTTTGCTTTTTCCTGCTAATCCTAGCATGATAAAGAAGATTCAAAGAGAGTGAGATGCCAGCTCCTTTCATTCAGTCAGTAGCTTCAAACATTTCTGGACGTTTTTCAATGGCAAAAATCAATGAATATTGTAAATGCACAAACAGTAATATCTCCACATTGCAAGGTGCAATTCTGAAATTTTTTGCTTTTTCCTGCTAATCCTAGCATGATAAAGAAGATTCAAAGAGAGTGAGATGCCAGCTCCTTTCATTCAGTCAGTAGCTTCAAACATTTCTGGACGTTTTTCAATGGCAAAAATCAATGAATATTGTAAATGCACAAACAGTAATATCTCCACATTGCAAGGTGCAATTCTGAAATTTTTTGCTTTTTCCTGTTAATCCTAGCATGATAAAGAAGATTCAAAGAGAGTGAGATGCCAGCTCCTTTCATTCAGTCAGTAGCTTCAAACATTTCTGGTATATGAAAAACATGTTTTTCAATGGCAAAAATCAATGAATATTGTAAATGCACAAACAGTAATATCTCCACATTGCAAGGTGCAATTCTGAAATTTTTTGTTTTTTCCTGTTAATCCTAGCATGATAAAGAAGATTCAAAGAGAGTGAGATGCCAGCTCCTTTCATTCAGTCAGTAGCTTCAAACATTTCTGGTATATGAAAAACATGTTTTTCAATGGCAAAAATCAATGAATATTGTAAATGCACAAACAGTAATATCTCCACATTGCAAGGTGCAATTCTGAAATTTTTTGCTTTTTCCTGCTAATCCTAGCATGATAAAGAAGATTCAAAGAGAGTGAGATGCCAGCTCCTTTCATTCAGTCAGTAGCTTCAAACATTTCTGGTATATGAAAAACATGTTTTTCAATGGCAAAAATCAATGAATATTGTAAATGCACAAACAGTAATATCTCCACATTGCAAGGTGCAATTCTGAAATTTTTTGCTTTTTCCTGCTAATCCTAGCATGATAAAGAAGATTCAAAGAGAGTGAGATGCCAGCTCCTTTCATTCAGTCAGTAGCTTCAAACATTTCTGGTATATGAAAAACATGTTTTTCAATGGCAAAAATCAATGAATATTGTAAATGCACAAACAGTAATATCTCCACATTGCAAGGTGCAATTCTGAAATTTTTTGCTTTTTCCTGCTAACCCTAGCATGATAAAGAAGATTCAAAGAGAGTGAGATGCCAGCTCCTTTCATTCAGTCAGTAGCTTCAAACATTTCTGATATATGAAAAACATGTTTTTCAATGGCAAAAATCAATGAATATTGTAAATGCACAAACAGTAATATCTCCACATTGCAAGGTGCAATTCTGAAATTTTTAGCTTTTTCCTGTTAATCCTAGCATGATAAAGAAGATTCAAAGAGAGTGAGATGCCAGCTCCTTTCATTCAGTCAGTAGCTTCAAACATTTCTGGACGTTTTTCAATGGCAAAAATCAATGAATATTGTAAATGCACAAACAGTAATATCTCCACATTGCAAGGTGCAATTCTGAAATTTTTTGCTTTTTCCTGTTAATCCTAGCATGATAAAGAAGATTCAAAGAGAGTGAGATACCAGCTCCTTTCATTCAGTCAGTAGCTTCAAACATTTCTGGTATATGAAAAACATGTTTTTCAATGGCAAAAATCAATGAATATTGTAAATGCACAAACAGTAATATCTCCATATTGCAAGGTGCAATTCTGAAATTTTTTGCTTTTTCCTGCTAATCCTAGCATGATAAAGAAGATTCAAAGAGAGTGAGATGCCAGCTAATTTCATTCAGTCAGTAGCTTCAAACATTTCTGGACGTTTTTCAATGGCAAAAATCAATGAATATTGTAAATGCACAAACAGTAATATCTCCACATTGCAAGGTGCAATTCTGAAATTTTTTGCTTTTTCCTGCTAATCCTAGCATGATAAAGAAGATTCAAAGAGAGTGAGATGCCAGCTCCTTTCATTCAGTCAGTAGCTTCAAACATTTCTTGTATATGAAAAACATGTTTTTCAATGGCAAAAATCAATGAATATTGTAAATGCATAAACAGTAATATCTCCACATTGCAAGGTGCAATTCTGAAATTTTTTGCTTTTTCCTGCTAATCCTAGCATGATAAAGAAGATTCAAAGAGAGTGAGATACCAGCTCCTTTCATTCAGTCAGTAGCTTCAAACATTTCTGGACGTTTTTCAATGGCAAAAATCAATGAATATTGTAAATGCACAAACAGTAATATGTCCACATTGCAAGGTGCAATTCTGAAATTTTTTGCTTTTTCCTGCTAATCCTAGCATGATAAAGAAGATTCAAAGAGAGTGAGATGCCAGCTCCTTTCATTCCGTCAGTAGCTTCAAACATTTCTGGTATATGAAAAACATGTTTTTCAATGGCAAAAATCAATGAATATTGTAAATGCACAAACAGTAATATCTCCACATTGCAAGGTGCAATTCTGAAATTTTTTGCTTTTTCCTGCTTATCCTAGCATGATAAAGAAGATTCAAAGAGAGTGAGATGCCAGCTCCTTTCATTCAGTCAGTAGCTTCAAACATTTCTGGACGTTTTTCAATGGCAAAATCAATGAATATTGTAAATGCACAAACAGTAATATCTCCACATTGCAAGGTGCAATTCTGAAATTTTTTGCTTTTTCCTGTTAATCCTAGCATGATAAAGAAGATTCAAAGACAGTGAGATGCCAGCTCCTTTCATTCAGTCAGTAGCTTCAAACATTTCTGGTATATGAAAAACATGTTTTTCAATGGCAAAAATCAATGAATATTGTAAATGCACAAACAGTAATATCTCCACATTGCAAGGTGCAATTCTGAAATTTTTTGCTTTTTCCTGCTAATCCTAGCATGATAAAGAAGATTCAAAGAGAGTGAGATGCCAGCTCCTTTCATTCCGTCAGTAGCTTCAAACATTTCTGGTATATGAAAAACATGTTTTTCAATGGCAAAAATCAATGAATATTGTAAATGCACAAACAGTAATATCTCCACATTGCAAGGTGCAATTCTGAAATTTTTTGCTTTTTCCTGCTAATCCTAGCATGATAAAGAAGATTCAAAGAGAGTGAGATGCCAGCTCCTTTCATTCAGTCAGTAGCTTCAAACATTTCTGGACGTTTTTCAATGGCAAAATCAATGAATATTGTAAATGCACAAACAGTAATATCTCCACATTGCAAGGTGCAATTCTGACATTTTTTGCTTTTTCCTGCTAATCCTAGCATGATAAAGAAGATTCAAAGAGAGTGAGATGCCAGCTAATTTCATTCAGTCAGTAGCTTCAAACATTTCTGGACGTTTTTCAATGGCAAAAATCAATGAATATTGTAAATGCACAAACAGTAATATCTCCAAATTGCAAGGTGCAATTCTGAAATTTTTTGCTTTTTCCTGCTAATCCTAGCATGATAAAGAAGATTCAAAGAGAGTGAGATGCCAGCTCCTTTCATTCAGTCAGTAGCTTCAAACATTTCTTGTATATGAAAAACATGTTTTTCAATGGCAAAAATCAATGAATATTGTAAATGCACAAACAGTAATATCTCCACATTGCAAGGTGCAATTCTGAAATTTTTTGCTTTTTCCTGCTAATCCTAGCATGATAAAGAAGATTCAAAGAGAGTGAGATACCAGCTCCTTTCATTCAGTCAGTAGCTTCAAACATTTCTGGACGTTTTTCAATGGCAAAAATCAATGAATATTGTAAATGCACAAACAGTAATATCTCCACATTGCAAGGTGCAATTCTGAAATTTTTTGCTTTTTCCTGTTAATCCTAGCATGATAAAGAAGATTCAAAGAGAGTGAGATGCCAGCTCCTTTCATTCAAGTCAGTAGCTTCAAACATTTCTGGTATATGAAAAACATGTTTTTCAATGGCAAAAATCAATGAATATTGTAAATGCACAAACAGTAATATCTCCACATTGCAAGGTGCAATTCTGAAATTTTTTGCTTTTTCCTGCTTATCCTAGCATGATAAAGAAGATTCAAAGAGAGTGAGATGCCAGCTCCTTTCATTCAGTCAGTAGCTTCAAACATTTCTGGTATATGAAAAACATGTTTTTCAATGGCAAAAATCAATGAATATTGTAAATGCACAAACAGTAATATCTCCACATTGCAAGGTGCAATTCTGAAATTTTTTTGCTTTTTCCTGCTAATCCTAGCATGATAAAGAAGATTTAAAGAGAGTGAGATGCCAGCTCCTTTCATTCAGTCAGTAGCTTCAAACATTTCTGGACGTTTTTCAATGGCAAAATCAATGAATATTGTAAATGCACAAACAGTAATATCTCCACATTGCAAGGTGCAATTCTGATATTTTTTGCTTTTTCCTGTTAATCCTAGCATGATAAAGAAGATTCAAAGACAGTGAGATGCCAGCTCCTTTCATTCAGTCAGTAGCTTCAAACATTTCTGGTATATGAAAAACATGTTTTTCAATGGCAAAAATCAATGAATATTGTAAATGCACAAACAGTAATATCTCCACATTGCAAGGTGCAATTCTGAAATTTTTTGCTTTTTCCTGCTAATCCTAGCATGATAAAGAAGATTCAAAGAGAGTGAGATGCCAGCTCCTTTCATTCCGTCAGTAGCTTCAAACATTTCTGGTATATGAAAAACATGTTTTTCAATGGCAAAAATCAATGAATATTGTAAATGCACAAACAGTAATATCTCCACATTGCAAGGTGCAATTCTGAAATTTTTTGCTTTTTCCTGCTAATCCTAGCATGATAAAGAAGATTCAAAGAGAGTGAGATGCCAGCTCCTTTCATTCAGTCAGTAGCTTCAAACATTTCTGGACATTTTTCAATGGCAAAAATCAATGAATATTGTAAATGCACAAACAGTAATATCTCCACATTGCAAGGTGCAATTCTGAAATTTTTTGCTTTTTCCTGCTAATCCTAGCATGATAAAGAAGATTCAAAGAGAGTGAGATGCCAGCTCCTTTCATTCAGTCAGTAGCTTCAAACATTTCTTGTATATGAAAAACATGTTTTTCAATGGCAAAAATCAATGAATATTGTAAATGCACAAACAGCAATATCTCCACATTGCAAGGTGCAATTCTGAAATTTTTTGCTTTTTCCTGCTAATACTAGCATGATAAAGAAGATTCAAAGAGAGTGAGATGCCAGCTCCTTTCATTCAGTCAGTAGCTTCAAACATTTCTGGACGTTTTTCAATGGCAAAAATCAATGAATATTGTAAATGCACAAACAGTAATATCTCCACATTGCAAGGTGCAATTCTGAAATTTTTTGCTTTTTCCTGTTAATCCTAGCATGATAAAGAAGATTCAAAGAGAGTGAGATGTCAGCTCCTTTCATTCAGTCAGTAGCTTCAAACATTTCTGGTATATGAAAAACATGTTTTTCAATGGCAAAAATCAATGAATATTGTAAATGCACAAACAGTAATATCTCCACATTGCAAGGTGCAATTCTGAAATTTTTTGCTTTTTCCTGCTAATCCTAGCATGATAAAGAAGATTCAAAGAGAGTGAGATGCCAGCTCCTTTCATTCAGTCAGTAGCTTCAAACATTTCTGGTATATGAAAAACATGTTTTTCAATGGCAAAAATCAATGAATATTGTAAATGCACAAACAGTAATATCTCCACATTGCAAGGTGCAATTCTGAAATTTTTTGCTTTTTCCTGCTAATCCAAGCATGATAAAGAAGATTCAAAGAGAGTGAGATGCCAGCTCCTTTCATTCAGTCAGTAGCTTCAAACATTTCTGGTATATGAATAACATGATGTTTTTCAATGGCAAAAATCAATGAATATTGTAAATGCACAAACAGTAATTTCTCCGCATTGCAAGGTGCAATTCTGAAATTTTTTGCTTTTTCCTGCTCCTCTTAGCATGATAAAGAAGATTCAAAGAGAGTGAGATGCCAGCTCCTTTCATTCAGTCAGTAGCTTCAAACATTTCTGGTATATGAATAACATGATGTTTTTCAATGGCAAAAATCAATGAATATTGTAAATGCACAAACAGTAATTTCTCCGCATTGCAAGGTGCAATTCTGAAATTTTTTGCTTTTTCCTGCTCCTCTTAGCATGATAAAGACGATTCAAACAGAGTGAGATGCCAGCTCCTTTCATTCAGTCAGTAGCTTCAATCATTTCTGGACGTTTTTCAATGGCAAAAATCAATGAATATTGTAAATGCACAAACAGTAATTTCTCCGCATTGCAAGGTGCAATTCTGAATTTTTTTGCTTTTTCCTGCTCCTCTTAGCATGATAAAGAAAATTCAGAGTGAGATGCCAGCTGCTTTCATTCAGTCAGTAGCTTCAATCATTTCTGGACGTTTTTCAATGGCAAAAATCAATGAATATTGTAAATGCACAAACAGTAATATCTCCACATTGCAAGGTGCAATTCTGAAATTTTTTGCTTTTTCCTGTTAATCCTAGCATGATAAAGAAGATTCAAAGAGAGTGAGATGCCAGCTCCTTTCATTCAGTCAGTAGCTTCAAACATTTCTGGTATATGAAAAACATGTTTTTCAATGGCAAAAATCAATGAATATTGTAAATGCACAAACAGTAATATCTCCACATTGCAAGGTGCAATTCTGAAATTTTTTGCTTTTTCCTGCTAATCCAAGCATGATAAAGAAGATTCAAAGAGAGTGAGACGCCAGCTCCTTTCATTCAGTCAGTAGCTTCAAACCTTTCTGGTATATGAATAACATGATGTTTTTCAATGGCAAAAATCAATGAATATTGTAAATGCACAAACAGTAATTTCTCCGCATTGCAAGGTGCAATTCTGAAATTTTTTGCTTTTTCCTGCTCCTCTTAGCATGATAAAGAAGATTCAAAGAGAGTGAGATGCCAGCTCCTTTCATTCAGTCAGTAGCTTCAAACATTTCTGGTATATGAATAACATGATGTTTTTCAATGGCAAAAATCAATGAATATTGTAAATGCACAAACAGTAATTTCTCCGCATTGCAAGGTGCAATTCTGAAATTTTTTGCTTTTTCCTGCTCCTCTTAGCATGATAAAGACGATTCAAAGAGAGTGAGATGCCAGCTCCTTTCATTCAGTCAGTAGCTTCAATCATTTCTGGACGTTTTTCAATGGCAAAAATCAATGAATATTGTAAATGCACAAACAGTAATTTCTCCGCATTGCAAGGTGCAATTCTGAAATTTTTTGCTTTTTCCTGCTCCTCTTAGCATGATAAAGAAAATTCAGAGTGAGATGCCAGCTGCTTTCATTCAGTCAGTAGCTTCAATCATTTCTGGACGTTTTTCAATGGCAAAAATCAATGAATATTGTAAATGCACAAACAGTAATTTCTCCGCATTGCAAGGTGCAATTCTGAAATTTTTTGCTTTTTCCTGCTCCTCTTAGCATGATAAAGAAGATTCAAAGAGAGTGAGATGCCAGCTCCTTTCATTCAGTCAGTAGCTTCAAACATTTCTGGTATATGAATAACATGATGTTTTTCAATGGCAAAAATCAATGAATATTGTAAATGCACAAACAGTAATTTCTCCGCATTGCAAGGTGCAATTCTGAAATTTTTTGCTTTTTCCTGCTCCTCTTAGCATGATAAAGAAGATTCAAAGAGAGTGAGATGCCAGCTCCTTTCGTTCAGTCAGTAGCTTCAATCATTTCTGGACGTTTTTCAAAGGCAAAAATCATTGAATATTGTAAATGCACAAATAGTAATTTCTCCGCATTGCAAGGTGCAATTCTGAAATTTTTTACTTTTTCCTGCTCCTCTTAGCATGATAAAGAAGATTCAAAGAGAGTGAGATGCCAGCTCCTTTTATTCAGTCAGTAGCTTCAATCATTTCTGGTATATGAATAACTTGATGTTTTTCAATGGCAAAAATCAATGAATATTGTAAATGCACAAACAGTAATTTCTCCGCATTGCAAGGTGCAATTCTGAAGTTTTTTGCTTTTTCCTGCTCCTCTTAGCATGATAAAGAAGATTCAAAGAGAGTGAGATGCCAGCTCCTTTCATTCAGTCAGTAGCTTCAATCATTTCTGGACGTTTTTCAATGGCAAAAATCATTGAATATTGTAAATGCACAAACAGTAATTTCTCCGCATTGCAAGGTGCAATTCTGAAATTTTTTACTTTTTCCTGCTCCTCTTAGCATGATAAAGAAGATTCAAAGAGAGTGAGATGCCAGCTCCTTTCATTCAGTCAGTAGCTTCAATCATTTCTGGTATATGAATAACATGATGTTTTTCAATGTCAAAAATCAATGAATATTGTAAATGCACAAACAGTAATTTCTCCGCATTGCAAGGTGCAATTCTGAAATTTTTTGCTTTTTCCTGCTCCTCTTAGCATGATAAAGAAGATTCAAAGAGAGTGAGATGCCAGCTCCTTTCATTCAGTCAGTAGCTTCAATCATTTCTGGACGTTTTTCAATGGCAAAAATCAATAAATATTGTAAATGCACAAACAGTAATTTCTCCGCATTGCAAGGTGCAATTCTGAAATTTTTTGCTTTTTCCTGCTCCTCTTAGCATGATAAAGAAAATTCAGAGTGAGATGCCAGCTCCTTTCATTCAGTCAGTAGCTTCAATCATTTCTGGACGTTTTTCAATGGCAAAAATCAATGAATATTGTAAATGCACAAACAGTAATTTCTCCGCATTGCAAGGTGCAATTCTGAAATTTTTTGCTTTTTCCTGCTCCTCTTAGCATGATAAAGAAGATTCAAAGAGAGTGAGATGCCAGCTCCTTTCATTCAGTCAGTAGCTTCAAACATTTCTGGTATATGAATAACATGATGTTTTTCAATGGCAAAAATCAATGAATATTGTAAATGCACAAACAGTAATTTCTCCGCATTGCAAGGTGCAATTCTGAAATTTTTTGCTTTTTCCTGCTCCTCTTAGCATGATAAAGAAGATTCAAAGAGAGTGAGATGCCAGCTCCTTTCGTTCAGTCAGTAGCTTCAATCATTTCTGGACGTTTTTCAAAGGCAAAAATCATTGAATATTGTAAATGCACAAACAGTAATTTCTCCGCATTGCAAGGTGCAATTCTGAAATTTTTTACTTTTTCCTGCTCCTCTTAGCATGATAAAGAAGATTCAAAGAGAGTGAGATGCCAGCTCCTTTCATTCAGTCAGTAGCTTCAATCATTTCTGGTATATGAATAACATGATGTTTTTCAATGGCAAAAATCAATGAATATTGTAAATGCACAAACAGTAATTTCTCCGCATTGCAAGGTGCAATTCTGAAGTTTTTTGCTTTTTCCTGCTCCTCTTAGCATGATAAAGAAGATTCAAAGAGAGTGAGATGCCAGCTCCTTTCATTCAGTCAGTAGCTTCAATCATTTCTGGACGTTTTTCAATGGCAAAAATCATTGAATATTGTAAATGCACAAACAGTAATTTCTCCGCATTGCAAGGTGCAATTCTGAAATTTTTTACTTTTTCCTGCTCCTCTTAGCATGATAAAGAAGATTCAAAGAGAGTGAGATGCCAGCTCCTTTCATTCAGTCAGTAGCTTCAATCATTTCTGGTATATGAATAACATGATGTTTTTCAATGGCAAAAATCAATGAATATTGTAAATGCACAAACAGTAATTTCTCCGCATTGCAAGGTGCAATTCTGAAATTTTTTGCTTTTTCCTGCTCCTCTTAGCATAATAAAGAAGATTCAAAGAAAGTGAGATGCCAGCTCCTTTCATTCAGTCAGTAGCTTCAATCATTTCTGGACGTTTTTCAATGGCAAACATCAATGAATATTGTAAAAGCACAAACAGTAATTTCTTCGCATTGCAAGGTGCAATTCTGAATTTTTTTGCTTTTTCCTGCTCCTCTTAGCATGATAAACAAGATTCAAAGAGAGTGAGATGCCAGCTCCTTTCATTCAGTCAGTAGCTTCAATCATTTCTGGACGTTTTTCAATGGCAAAAATCAATGAATATTGTAAATGCACAAACAGTAATTTCTCCGCATTGCAAGGTGCAATTCTGAAATTTTTTACTTTTTCCTGCTCCTCTTAGCATGATAAAGAAGATTCAAAGAGAGTGAGATGCCAGCTCCTTTCATTCAGTCAGTAGCTTCAAACATTCCTGGTATATGAATAACATAATGTTTTTCAATGGCAAAAATCAATGAATATTGTAAATGCACAAACAGTAATTTCTCCGCATTGCAAGGTGCAATTCTGAAATTTTTTGCTTTTTCCTGCTCCTCTTAGCATGATAAAGAAGATTCAAAGAGAGTGAGATGCCAGCTCCTTTCATTCAGTCAGTAGCTTCAATCATTTCTGGACGTTTTTCAATTGCAAAAATCAATGAATATTGTAAATGCACAAACAGTAATTTCTCCGCATTGCAAGGTGCAATTCTGAAATTTTTTGCTTTTTCCTGCTCCTCTTAGCATGATAAAGAAGATTCAAAGAGAGTGAGATGCCAGCTCCTTTCATTCAGTCAGTAGCTTCAAACATTTCTGGTATATGAATAACATGATGTTTTTCAATGGCAAAAATCAATGAATATTGTAAATGCACAAACAGTAATTTCTCCGCATTGCAAGGTGCAATTCTGAAATTTTTTGCTTTTTCCTGCTCCTCTTAGCATGATAAAGAAGATTCAAAGAGAGTGAGATGCCAGCTCCTTTCATTCAGTCAGTAGCATCAATCATTTCTGGTATATGAATAACATGATGTTTTTCAATGGCAAAAATCAATGAATATTGTAAATGCACAAACAGTAATTTCTCCGCATTGCAAGGTGCAATTCTGAAATTTTTTGCTTTTTCCTGCTCCTCTTAGCATGATAAAGAAGATTCAAAGAGAGTGAGATGCCAGCTCCTTTCGTTCAGTCAGTAGCTTCAATCATTTCTGGACGTTTTTCAAAGGCAAAAATCATTGAATATTGTAAATGCACAAACAGTAATTTCTCCGCATTGCAAGGTGCAATTCTGAAATTTTTTACTTTTTCCTGCTCCTCTTAGCATGATAAAGAAGATTCAAAGAGAGTGAGATGCCAGCTCCTTTCATTCAGTCAGTAGCTTCAATCATTTCTGGTATATGAATAACATGATGTTTTTCAATGGCAAAAATCAATGAATATTGTAAATGCACAAACAGTAATTTCTCCGCATTGCAAGGTGCAATTCTGAAATTTTTTGCTTTTTCCTGCTCCTCTTAGCATGATAAAGAAGATTCAAAGAGAGTGAGATGCCAGCTCCTTTCATTCAGTCAGTAGCTTCAATCATTTCTGGACGTTTTTCAATGGCAAAAATCATTGAATATTGTAAATGCACAAACAGTAATTTCTCCGCATTGCAAGGTGCAATTCTGAAATTTTTTACTTTTTCCTGCTCCTCTTAGCATGATAAAGAAGATTCAAAGAGAGTGAGATGCCAGCTCCTTTCATTCAGTCAGTAGCTTCAATCATTTCTGGTATATGAATAACATGATGTTTTTCAATGGCAAAAATCAATGAATATTGTAAATGCACAAACAGTAATTTCTCCGCATTGCAAGGTGCAATTCTGAAATTTTTTGCTTTTTCCTGCTCCTCTTAGCATGATAAAGAAGATTCAAAGAGAGTGAGATGCCAGCTCCTTTCATTCAGTCAGTAGCTTCAATCATTTCTGGACGTTTTTCAATGGCAAAAATCAATGAATATTGTAAATGCACAAACAGTAATTTCTCCGCATTGCAAGGTGCAATTCTGAAATTTTTTGCTTTTTCCTGCTCCTCTTAGCATGATAAACAAGATTAAAAGAGAGTGAGATGCCAGCTCCTTTCATTCAGTCAGTAGCTTCAATCATTTCTGGACGTTTTTCAATGGCAAAAATCAATGAATATTGTAAATGCACAAACAGTAATTTCTCCGCATTGCAAGGTGCAATTCTGAAATTTTTTGCTTTTTCCTGCTCCTCTTAGCATGATAAAGAAGATTCAAAGAGAGTGAGATGCCAGCTCCTTTCATTCAGTCAGTAGCTTCAAACATTCCTGGTATATGAATAACATGATGTTTTTCAATGGCAAAAATCAATGAATATTGTAAATGCACAAACAGTAATTTCTCCGCATTGCAAGGTGCAATTCTGAAATTTTTTGCTTTTTCCTGCTCCTCTTAGCATGATAAAGAAGATACAAAGAGAGTGAGATGCCAGCTCCTTTCATTCAGTCAGTAGCTTCAATCATTTCTGGACGTTTTTCAATTGCAAAAATCAATGAATATTGTAAATGCACAAACAGTAATTTCTCCGCATTGCAAGGTGCAACTCTGAAATTTTTTGCTTTTTCCTGCTCCTCTTAGCATGATAAAGAAGATTCAAAGAGAGTGAGATGCCAGCTCCTTTCATTCAGTCAGTAGCTTCAATCATTTCAGGTATATGAATAACGTGATGTTTTTCAATGGCAAAAATCAATGAATATTGTAAATGCACAAACAGTAATTTCTCCGCATTGCAAGGTGCAATTCTGAAATTTTTTGCTTTTTCCTGCTCCTCTTAGCATGATAAAGAAGATTCAAAGAGAGTGAGATGCCAGCTCCTTTCATTCAGTCAGTAGCTTCAAACATTTCTGGTATATGAATAACATGATGTTTTTCAATGGCAAAAATCAATGAATATTGTAAATGCACAAACAGTAATTTCTCCGCATTGCAAGGTGCAATTCTGAAATTTTTTGCTTTTTCCTGCTCCTCTTAGCATGATAAAGAAGATTCAAGGAGAGTGAGATGCCAGCTCCTTTCATTCAGTCAGTAGCTTCAAACATTTCTGGTATATGAATAACATGATGTTTTTCAATGGCAAAAATCAATGAATATTGTAAATGCACAAACAGTAATTTCTCCGCATTGCAAGGTGCAATTCTGAAATTTTTTGCTTTATCCTGCTCCTCTTAGCATGATAAAGAAGATTCAAAGAGAGTGAGATGCCAGCTCCTTTCATTCAGTCAGTAGCTTCAATCATTTCTGGACGTTTTTCAATGGCAAAAATCATTGAATATTGTAAATGCACAAACAGTAATTTCTCCGCATTGCAAGGTGCAATTCTGAAATTTTTTACTTTTTCCTGCTCCTCTTAGCATGATAAAGAAGATTCAAAGAGAGTGAGATGCCAGCTCCTTTCATTCAGTCAGTAGCTTCAAACATTCCTGGTATATGAATAACATAATGTTTTTCAATGGCAAAAATCAATGAATATTGTAAATGCACAAACAGTAATTTCTCCGCATTGCAAGGTGCAATTCTGAAATTTTTTGCTTTTTCCTGCTCCTCTTAGTATGATAAAGAAGATTCAAAGAGAGTGAGATGCCAGCTCCTTTCATTCAGTCAGTAGCTTCAATCATTTCTGGACGTTTTTCAATTGCAAAAATCAATGAATATTGTAAATGCACAAACAGTAATTTCTCCGCATTGCAAGGTGCAATTCTGAAATTTTTTGCTTTTTCCTGCTCCTCTTAGCATGATAAAGAAGATTCAAAGAGAGTGAGATGCCAGCTCCTTTCATTCAGTCAGTAGCTTCAAACATTTCTGGTATATGAATAACATGATGTTTTTCAATGGCAAAAATCAATGAATATTGTAAATGCACAAACAGTAATTTCTCCGCATTGCAAGGTGCAATTCTGAAATTTTTTGCTTTTTCCTGCTCCTCTTAGCATGATAAAGAAGATTCAAAGAGAGTGAGATGCCAGCTCCTTTCATTCAGTCAGTAGCATCAATCATTTCTGGTATATGAATAACATGATGTTTTTCAATGGCAAAAATCAATGAATATTGTAAATGCACAAACAGTAATTTCTCCGCATTGCAAGGTGCAATTCTGAAATTTTTTGCTTTTTCCTGCTCCTCTTAGCATGATAAAGAAGATTCAAAGAGAGTGAGATGCCAGCTCCTTTCGTTCAGTCAGTAGCTTCAATCATTTCTGGACGTTTTTCAAAGGCAAAAATCATTGAATATTGTAAATGCACAAACAGTAATTTCTCCGCATTGCAAGGTGCAATTCTGAAATTTTTTACTTTTTCCTGCTCCTCTTAGCATGATAAAGAAGATTCAAAGAGAGTGAGATGCCAGCTCCTTTCATTCAGTCAGTAGCTTCAATCATTTCTGGTATATGAATAACATGATGTTTTTCAATGGCAAAAATCAATGAATATTGTAAATGCACAAACAGTAATTTCTCCGCATTGCAAGGTGCAATTCTGAAATTTTTTGCTTTTTCCTGCTCCTCTTAGCATGATAAAGAAGATTCAAAGAGAGTGAGATGCCAGCTCCTTTCATTCAGTCAGTAGCTTCAATCATTTCTGGACGTTTTTCAATGGCAAAAATCATTGAATATTGTAAATGCACAAACAGTAATTTCTCCGCATTGCAAGGTGCAATTCTGAAATTTTTTACTTTTTCCTGCTCCTCTTAGCATGATAAAGAAGATTCAAAGAGAGTGAGATGCCAGCTCCTTTCATTCAGTCAGTAGCTTCAATCATTTCTGGTATATGAATAACATGATGTTTTTCAATGGCAAAAATCAATGAATATTGTAAATGCACAAACAGTAATTTCTCCGCATTGCAAGGTGCAATTCTGAAATTTTTTGCTTTTTCCTGCTCCTCTTAGCATGATAAAGAAGATTCAAAGAGAGTGAGATGCCAGCTCCTTTCATTCAGTCAGTAGCTTCAATCATTTCTGGACGTTTTTCAATGGCAAAAATCAATGAATATTGTAAATGCACAAACAGTAATTTCTCCGCATTGCAAGGTGCAATTCTGAAATTTTTTGCTTTTTCCTGCTCCTCTTAGCATGATAAACAAGGTTAAAAGAGAGTGAGATGCCAGCTCCCTTCATTCAGTCAGTAGCTTCAATCATTTCTGGACGTTTTTCAATGGCAAAAATCAATGAATATTGTAAATGCACAAACAGTAATTTCTCCGCATTGCAAGGTGCAATTCTGAAATTTTTTGCTTTTTCCTGCTCCTCTTAGCATGATAAAGAAGATTCAAAGAGAGTGAGATGCCAGCTCCTTTCATTCAGTCAGTAGCTTCAAACATTCCTGGTATATGAATAACATGATGTTTTTCAATGGCAAAAATCAATGAATATTGTAAATGCACAAACAGTAATTTCTCCGCATTGCAAGGTGCAATTCTGAAATTTTTTGCTTTTTCCTGCTCCTCTTAGCATGATAAAGAAGATTCAAAGAGAGTGAGATGCCAGCTTCTTTCATTCAGTCAGTAGCTTCAATCATTTCTGGACGTTTTTCAATTGCAAAAATCAATGAATATTGTAAATGCACAAACAGTAATTTCTCCGCATTGCAAGGTGCAATTCTGAAATTTTTTGCTTTTTCCTGCTCCTCTTAGCATGATAAAGAAGATTCAAAGAGAGTGAGATGCCAGCTCCTTTCGTTCAGTCAGTAGCTTCAATCATTTCTGGACGTTTTTCAAAGGCAAAAATCATTGAATATTGTAAATGCACAAACAGTAATTTCTCCGCATTGCAAGGTGCAATTCTGAAATTTTTTACTTTTTCCTGCTCCTCTTAGCATGATAAAGAAGATTCAAAGAGAGTGAGATGCCAGCTCCTTTCATTCAGTCAGTAGCTTCAATCATTTCTGGTATATGAATAACATGATGTTTTTCAATGGCAAAAATCAATGAATATTGTAAATGCACAAACAGTAATTTCTCCGCATTGCAAGGTGCAATTCTGAAATTTTTTGCTTTTTCCTGCTCCTCTTAGCATGATAAAGAAGATTCAAAGAGAGTGAGATGCCAGCTCCTTTCATTCAGTCAGTAGCTTCAATCATTTCTGGACGTTTTTCAATGGCAAAAATCAATGAATATTGTAAATGCACAAACAGTAATTTCTCCGCATTGCAAGGTGCAATTCTGAAATTTTTTGCTTTTTCCTGCTCCTCTTAGCATGATAAACAAGGTTAAAAGAGAGTGAGATGCCAGCTCCCTTCATTCAGTCAGTAGCTTCAATCATTTCTGGACGTTTTTCAATGGCAAAAATCAATGAATATTGTAAATGCACAAACAGTAATTTCTCCGCATTGCAAGGTGCAATTCTGAAATTTTTTGCTTTTTCCTGCTCCTCTTAGCATGATAAAGAAGATTCAAAGAGAGTGAGATGCCAGCTCCTTTCATTCAGTCAGTAGCTTCAAACATTCCTGGTATATGAATAACATGATGTTTTTCAATGGCAAAAATCAATGAATATTCTAAATGCACAAACAGTAATTTCTCCGCATTGCAAGGTGCAATTCTGAAATTTTTTGCTTTTTCCTGCTCCTCTTAGCATGATAAAGAAGATTCAAAGAGAGTGAGATGCCAGCTTCTTTCATTCAGTCAGTAGCTTCAATCATTTCTGGACGTTTTTCAATTGCAAAAATCAATGAATATTGTAAATGCACAAACAGTAATTTCTCCGCATTGCAAGGTGCAACTCTGAAATTTTTTGCTTTTTCCTGCTCCTCTTAGCATGATAAAGAAGATTCAAAGAGAGTGAGATGCCAGCTCCTTTCATTCAGTCAGTAGCTTCAATCATTTCTGGTATATGAATAACGTGATGTTTTTCAATGGCAAAAATCAATGAATATTGTAAATGCACACAGTAATTTCTCCGCATTGCAAGGTGCAATTCTGAAATTTTTTGCTTTTTCCTGCTCCTCTTAGCATGATAAAGAAGATTCAAAGAGAGTGAGATGCCAGCTCCTTTCATTCAGTCAGTAGCTTCAAACATTTCTGGTATATGAATAACATGATGTTTTTCAATGGCAAAAATCAATGAATATTGTAAATGCACAAACAGTAATTTCTCCGCATTGCAAGGTGCAATTCTGAAATTTTTTGCTTTTTCCTGCTCCTCTTAGCATGATAAAGAAGATTCAAGGAGAGTGAGATGCCAGCTCCTTTCATTCAGTCAGTAGCTTCAAACATTTCTGGTATATGAATAACATGATGTTTTTCAATGGCAAAAATCAATGAATATTGTAAATGCACAAACAGTAATTTCTCCGCATTGCAAGGTGCAATTCTGAAATTTTTTGCTTTATCCTGCTCCTCTTAGCATGATAAAGAAGATTCAAAGAGAGTGAGATGCCAGCTCCTTTCATTCAGTCAGTAGCTTCAATCATTTCTGGACGTTTTTCAATGGCAAAAATCATTGAATATTGTAAATGCACAAACAGTAATTTCTCCGCATTGCAAGGTGCAATTCTGAAATTTTTTACTTTTTCCTGCTCCTCTTAGCATGATAAAGAAGATTCAAAGAGAGTGAGATGCCAGCTCCTTTCATTCAGTCAGTAGCTTCAATCATTTCTGGTATATGAATAACATGATGTTTTTCAATGGCAAAAATCAATGAATATTGTAAATGCACAAACAGTAATTTCTCCGCATTGCAAGGTGCAATTCTGAGATTTTTTGCTTTTTCCTGCTCCTCTTAGCATGATAAAGAAGATTCAAAGAGAGTGAGATGCCAGCTCCTTTCATTCAGTCAGTAGCTTCAATCATTTCTGGACGTTTTTCAATGGCAAAAATCAATGAATATTCTAAATGCACAAACAGTAATTTCTCCGCATTGCAAGGTGCAATTCTGAAATTTTTTGCTTTTTCCTGCTCCTCTTAGCATGATAAACAAGATTCAAAGAGAGTGAGATGCCAGCTCCTTTCATTCAGTCAGTAGCTTCAATCATTTCTGGACGTTTTTCAATGGCAAAAATCAATGAATATTGTAAATGCACAAACAGTAATTTCTCCGCATTGCAAGGAGCAATTCTGAAATTTTTTGCTTTTTCCTGCTCCTCTTAGCATGATAAAGAAGATTCAAAGAGAGTGAGAAGCCAGCTCCTTTCATTCAGTCAGTAGCTTCAATCATTTCTGGACGTTTTTCAATTGCAAAAATCAATGAATATTGTAAATGCACAAACAGTAATTTCTCCGCATTGCAAGGTGCAATTCTGAAATTTTTTGCTTTTTCCTGCTCCTCTTAGCATGATAAAGAAGATTCAAAGAGAGTGAGATGCCATCTCCTTTCATTCAGTCAGTAGCTTCAATCATATCTGGTATATGAATAACATGATGTTTTTCAATGGCAAAAATCAATGTATATTGTAAATGCACAAACAGTAATTTCTCCGCATTGCAAGGTGCAATTCTGAAATTTTTTGCTTTTTCCTGCTCCTCTTAGCATGATAAAGAAGATTCAAAGAGAGTGAGATGCCAGCTCCTTTCATTCAGTCAGTAGCTTCAATCATTTCTGGACGTTTTTCAATGGCAAAAATCAATGAATATTGTAAATGCACAAACAGTAATTTCTCCGCATTGCAAGGTGCAATTCTGAAATTTTTTGCTTTTTCCTGCTCCTCTTAGCATGATAAAGAAGATTCAAAGAGAGTGAGATGCCAGCTCCTTTCATTCAGTCAGTAGCTTCAATCATTTCTGGACGTTTTTCAATGGCAAAAATCAATGAATATTGTAAATGCACAAACAGTAATTTCTCCGCATTGCAAGGTGCAATTCTGAAATTTTTTGCTTTTTCCTGCTCCTCTTAGCATGATAAAAAAGATTCAAAGAGAGTGAGATGCCAGCTCCTTTCATTCAGTCAGTAGCTTCAAACATTTCTGGTATATGAATAACATGATGTTTTTCAATGGCAAAAATCAATGAATATTGTAAATGCACAAACAGTAATTTCTCCGCATTGCAAGGTGCAATTCTGAAATTTTTTGCTTTTTCCTGCTCCTCTTAGCATGATAAAGAAGATTCAAAGAGAGTGAGACGCCAGCTCCTTTCGTTCAGTCAGTAGCTTCAATCATTTCTGGACGTTTTTCAATGGCAAAAATCATTGAATATTGTAAATGCACAAACAGTAATTTCTCCGCATTGCAAGGTGCAATTCTGAAATTTTTTACTTTTTCCTGCTCCTCTTAGCATGATAAAGAAGATTCAAAGAGAGTGAGATGCCAGCTCCTTTCATTCAGTCAGTAGCTTCAATCATTTCTGGTATATGAATAACATGATGTTTTTCAATGGCAAAAATCAATGAATATTGTAAATGCACAAACAGTAATTTCTCCGCATTGCAAGGTGCAATTCTGAAATTTTTTGCTTTTTCCTGCTCCTCTTAGCATGATAAAGAAGATTCAAAGAGAGTGAGATGCCAGCTCCTTTCATTCAGTCAGTAGCTTCAATCATTTCTGGACGTTTTTCAATGGCAAAAATCAACGAATATTGTAAATGCACAAACAGTAATTTCTCCGCATTGCAAGGTGCAATTCTGAAATTTTTTGCTTTTTCCTGCTCCTCTTAGCATGATAAAGAAGATTCAAAGAGAGTGAGATGCCAGCTCCTTACATTCAGTCAGTAGCTTCAATCATTTCTGGTAAATGAATAACATGATGTTTTTCAATGGCAAAAATCAATTAATTTTGTAAATGCACAAACAGTAATTTCTCCGCATTGCAAGGCGCAATTCTGAAATTTTTTGCTTTTTCCTGCTCCTCTTAGCATGATAAAGAAGATTCAAAGAGAGTGAGATGCCAGCTCCTTTCAATCAGTCAGTAGCTTCAATCATTTCTGGACGTTTTTCAATGGCAAAAATCAATGAATATTGTAAATGCACAAACAGTAATTTCTCCGCATTGCAAGGTACAATTCTGAAATTTTATGCTTTTTCCTGCTCCTCTTAGCATGATAAAGAAGATTCAAAGAGAGTGAGATGCCAGCTCCTTTCATTCAGTCAGTAGCTTCAATCATTTCTGGACGTTTTTCAATGGCAAAAATCAATGAATATTGTAAATGCACAAACAGTAATTTTTCCGCATTGCAAGGTGCAATTCTGAAATTTTTTGCTTATTCCTGCTCCTCTTAGCATGATAAAGAAGATTAAAAGAGAGTGAGGTGCCAGCTCCTTTCATTCAGTCAGTAGCTTCAAACATTTCTGGTATATGAATAACGTTTTTCAATGGCAAAAATCAATGAATATTGTAAATGCACAAACAGTTATTTCTCCGCATTGCAAGGTGCAATTCTGAAATTTTTTGCTTTTTCCTGCTCCTCTTAGCATGATAAAGAAGATTCAAAGAGAGTGAGATGCCAGCTCCTTTCATTCAGTCAGTAGCTTCAATCATTTCTGGACGTTTTTCAATGGCAAAAATCAATGAATATTGTAAATGCACAAACAGTAATTTCTCCGCATTGCAAGGTGCAATACTGAAATTTTTTGCTTTTTCCTGCTCCTGTTAGCATGATAAAGAAGATTCAAAGAGAGTGAGATGCCAGCTCCTTTCATTCAGTCAGTAGCTTCAATCATTTCTGGACGTTTTTCAATGGCAAAAATCAATGAATATTGTAAATGCACAAACAGTAATTTCTCCGCATTGCAAGGTGCAATTCTGAAATTTTTTGCTTTTTCCTGCTCCTCTTAGCATGATAAAGAAGATTCAAAGAGAGTGAGATGCCAGCTCCTTTCATTCAGTCAGTAGCTTCAATCATTTCTGGACGTTTTTCAATGGCAAAAATCAATGAATATTGTAAATGCACAAACAGTAATTTCTCCGCATTGCAAGGTGCAATTCTGAAATTTTTGCTTTTTCCTGCTCCTCTTAGCATGATAAAGAAGATTCAAAGAGAGTGAGGTGCCAGCTCCTTTCATTCAGTCAGTAGCTTCAAACATTTCTGGTATATGAATAACATGTTTTTCAATGGCAAAAATCAATGAATATTGTAAATGCACAAACAGTAATTTCTCCGCATTGCAAGGAGCAATTCTGAAATTTTTTGCTTTTTCCTGCTCCTCTTAGCATGATAAAGAAGATTCAAAGAGAGTGAGATGCCAGCTCCTTTCATTCAGTCAGTAGCTTCAATCATTTCTGGACGTTTTTCAATGGCAAAAATCAATGAATATTGTAAATGCACAAACTGTAATTTCTCCGCATTGCAAGGTGCAATTCTGAAATTTTTTGCTTTTTCCTGCTCCTCTTAGCATGATAAAGAAGATTCAAAGAGAGTGAGATGCCAGCTCTTTTCATTCAGTCAGTAGCTTCAATCATTTCTGGACGTTTTTCAATGGCAAAAATCAATGAATATTGTAAATGCACAAACAGTAATTTCTCCGCATTGCAAGGTGCAATTCTGAAATTTTTTGCTTTTTCCTGCTCCTCTTAGCATGATAAAGAAGATTCAAAGAGAGTGAGATGCCAGCTCCTTTCATTCAATCAGTAGCTTCAAACATTTCTGGTATATGAATAACATGATGTTTTTCAATGGCAAAAATCAATGAATATTGTAAATGCACAAACAGTAATTTCTCCGCATTGCAAGGTGCAATTCTGAAATTTTTTGCTTTTTCCTGCTCCTCTTAGCATGATAAAGAAGATTCAAAGAGAGTGAGATGCCAGCTCCTTTCATTCAGTCAGTAGCTTCAATCATTTCTGGACGTTTTTCAATGGCAAAAATCAATGAATATTGTAAATGCACAAACAGTAATTTCTCCGCATTGCAAGGTGCAATTCTGAAATTTTTTGCTTTTTCCTGCTCCTCTTAGCATGATAAAGAAGATTCAAAGAGAGTGAGATGCCAGCTCCTTACATTCAGTCAGTAGCTTCAATCATTTCTGGTAAATGAATAACATGATGTTTTTCAATGGCAAAAATCAATGAATTTTGTAAATGCACAAACAGTAATTTCTCCGCATTGCAAGGCGCAATTCTGAAATTTTTTGCTTTTTCCTGCTCCTCTTAGCATGACAAAGAAGATTCAAAGAGAGTGAGATGCCAGCTCCATTCAATCAGTCAGTAGCTTCAATCATTTCTGGACGTTTTTCAATGGCAAAAATCAATGAATATTGTAAATGCACAAACAGTAATTTCTCCGCATTGCAAGGTGCAATTCTGAAATTTTTTGCTTTTTCCTGCTCCTCTTAGCATGATAAAGAAGATTCAAAGAGAGTGAGATGCCAGCTCCTTTCATTCAGTCAGTAGCTTCAATCATTTCTGGACGTTTTTCAATGGCAAAAATCAATGAATATTGTAAATGCACAAACACTAATTTTTCCGCATTGCAAGGTGCAATTCTGAAATTTTTTGCTTATTCCTGCTCCTCTTAGCATGATAAAGAAGATTCAAAGAGAGTGAGGTGCCAGCTCCTTTCATTCAGTCAGTAGCTTCAAACATTTCTGGTATATGAATAACGTTTTTCAATGGCAAAAATCAATGAATATTGTAAATGCACAAACAGTTATTTCTCCGCATTGCAAGGTGCAATTCTGAAATTTTTTGCTTTTTCCTGCTCCTCTTAGCATGGTAAAGAAGATTCAAAGAGAGTGAGATGCCAGCTCCTTTCATTCAGTCAGTAGCTTCAATCATTTCTGGACGTTTTTCAATGGCAAAAATCAATGAATATTGTAAATGCACAAACAGTAATTTCTCCGCATTGCAAGGTGCAATTCTGAAATTTTTTGCTTTTTCCTGCTCCTCTTAGCATGATAAAGAAGATTCAAAGAGAGTGAGATGCCAGCTCCTTTCATTCAGTCAGTAGCTTCAATCATTTCTGGACGTTTTTCAATGGCAAAAATCAATGAATATTGTAAATGCACAAACAGTAATTTCTCCGCATTGCAAGGTGCAATTCTGAAATTTTTTGCTTTTTCCTGCTCCTCTTAGCATGATAAAGAAGATTCAAAGAGAGTGAGATGCCAGCTCCTTTCATTCAGTCAGTAGCTTCAATCATTTCTGGACGTTTTTCAATGGCAAAAATCAATGAATATTGTAAATGCACAAACAGTAATTTCTCCGCATTGCAAGGTGCAATTCTGAAATTTTTGCTTTTTCCTGCTCCTCTTAGCATGATAAAGAAGATTCAAAGAGAGTGAGGTGCCAGCTCCTTTCATTCAGTCAGTAGCTTCAAACATTTCTGGTATATGAATAACATGTTTTTCAATGGCAAAAATCAATGAATATTGTAAATGCACAAACAGTAATTTCTCCGCATTGCAAGGAGCAATTCTGAAATTTTTTGCTTTTTCCTGCTCCTCTTAGCATGATAAAGAAGATTCAAAGAGAGTGAGATGCCAGCTCATTTCATTCAGTCAGTAGCTTCAATCATTTCTGGACGTTTTTCAATGGCAAAAATCAATGAATATTGTAAATGCACAAACTGTAATTTCTCCGCATTGCAAGGTGCAATTCTGAAATTTTTTGCTTTTTCCTGCTCCTCTTAGCATGATAAAGAAGATTCAAAGAGAGTGAGATGCCAGCTCTTTTCATTCAGTCAGTAGCTTCAATCATTTCTGGATGTTTTTCAATGGCAAAAATCAATGAATATTGTAAATGCACAAACAGTAATTTCTCCGCATTGCAAGGTGCAATTCTGAAATTTTTTGCTTTTTCCTGCTCCTCTTAGCATGATAAAGAAGATTCAAAGAGAGTGAGATGCCAGCTCCTTTCATTCAATCAGTAGCTTCAAACATTTCTGGTATATGAATAACATGATGTTTTTCAATGGCAAAAATCAATGAATATTGTAAATGCACAAACAGTAATTTCTCCGCATTGCAAGGTGCAATTCTGAAATTTTTTGCTTTTTCCTGCTCCTCTTAGCATGATAAAGAAGATTCAAAGAGAGTGAGATGCCAGCTCCTTTCATTCAGTCAGTAGCTTCAATCATTTCTGGACGTTTTTCAATGGCAAAAATCAATGAATATTGTAAATGCACAAACAGTAATTTCTCCGCATTGCAAGGTGCAATTCTGAAATATTTTGCTTTTTCCTGCTCCTCTTAGCATGATAAAGAAGATTCAAAGAGAGTGAGGTGCCAGCTACTTTCATTCAGTCAGTAGCTTCAAACATTTCTGGTATATGAATAACATGTTTTTCAATGGCAAAAATCAATGAATATTGTAAATGCACAAACTGTAATTTCTCCGCATTGCAAGGTGCAATTCTGAAATTTTTTGCTTTTTCCTGCTCCTCTTAGCATGATAAAGAAAATTCAAAGAGAGTGAGATGCCAGCTCCTTTCATTCAGTCAGTAGCTTCAATCATTTCTGGACGTTTTTCAATGGCAAAAATCAATGAATATTGTAAATGCACAAACAGTAATTTCTCCGCATTGCAAGGTGCAATTCTGAAATTTTTTGCTTTTTCCTGCTCCTCTTAGCATGATAAAGAAGATTCAAAGAGAGTGAGATGCCAGCTCCTTTCATTCAGTCAGTAGCTTCAATCATTTCTGGACGTTTTTCAATGGCAAAAATCAATGAATATTGTAAATGCACAAACTGTAATTTCTCCGCATTGTAAGGTGCAATTCTGAAATTTTTTGCTTTTTCCTGCTCCTCTTAGCATGATAAAGAAGATTCAAAGAGAGTGAGATGCCAGCTCCTTTCATTCAGTCAGTAGCTTCAATCATTTCTGGACGTTTTTCAATGGCAAAAATCAATGAATATTGTAAATGCACAAACAGTAATTTCTCCGCATTGCAAGGTGCATTTCTGAAATTTTTTGCTTTTTCCTGCTCCGCTTAGCAAGATAAAGAAGATTCAAAGAGAGTGAGATGCCAGCTCCTTTCATTCAGTCAGTAGCTTCAATCATTTCTGGACGTTTTTCAATGGCAAAAATCAATGAATATTGTAAATGCACAAACAGAAATTTCTCCGCATTGCAAGGTGCAATTCTGAAATTTTTTGCTTTTTCCTGCTCCTCTTAGCATGATAAAGAAGATTCAAAGAGAGTGAGATGCCAGCTCCTTTCATTCAGTCAGTAGCTTCAAACATTTCTGGTATATGAATAACATGATGTTTTTCAATGGCAAAAATCAATGAATATTGTAAATGCACAAACAGTAATTTCTCCGCATTGCAAGGTGCAATTCTGAAATTTTTTGCTTTTTCCTGCTCCTCTTAGCATGATAAAGAAGATTCAAAGAGAGTGAGATGCCAGCTCCTTTCGTTCAGTCAGTAGCTTCAATCATTTCTGGACGTTTTTCAATGGCAAAAATCATTGAATATTGTAAATGCACAAACAGTAATTTCTCCGCATTGCAAGGTGCAATTCTGAAATTTTTTACATTTTCCTGCTCCTCTTAGCATGATAAAGAAGATTCAAAGAGAGTGAGATGCCAGCTCCTTTCATTCAATCAGTAGCTTCAATCATTTCTGGTATATGAATAACATGATGTTTTTCAATGGCAAAAATCAATGAATATTGTAAATGCACAAACAGTAATTTCTCCGCATTGCAAGGTGCAATTCTGAAATTTTTTGCTTTTTCCTGCTCCTCTTAGCATGATAAAGAAGATTCAAAGAGAGTGAGATGCCAGCTCCTTTCATTCAGTCAGTAGCTTCAATCATTTCTGGACGTTTTTCAATGGCAAAAATCAATGAATATTGTAAATGCACAAACAGTAATTTCTCCGCATTGCAAGGTGCAATTCTGAAATTTTTTGCTTTTTCCTGCTCCTCTTAGCATGATAAAGAAGATTCAAAGAGAGTGAGGTGCCAGCTCCTTTCATTCAGTCAGTAGCTTCAAACATTTCTGGTATATGAATAACATGTTTTTCAATGGCAAAAATCAATGAATATTGTAAATGCACAAACAGTAATTTCTCCGCATTGCAAGGAGCAATTCTGAAATTTTTTGCTTTTTCCTGCTCCTCTTAGCATGATAAAGAAGATTCAAAGAGAGTGAGATGCCAGCTCCTTTCATTCAGTCAGTAGCTTCAATCATTTCTGGACGTTTTTCAATGGCAAAAATCAATGAATATTGTAAATGCACAAACAGTAATTTCTCCGCATTGCAAGGTGCATTTCTGAAATTTTTTTCTTTTTCCTGCTCCGCTTAGCATGATAAAGAAGATTCAAAGAGAGTGAGATGCCAGCTCCTTTCATTCAGTCCGTAGCTTCAATCATTTCTGGACGTTTTTCAATGGCAAAAATCAATGAATATTGTAAATGCACAAACAGAAATTTCTCCGCATTGCAAGGTGCAATTCTGAAATTTTTTGCTTTTTCCTGCTCCTCTTAGCATGATAAAGAAGATTCAAAGAGAGTGAGATGCCAGCTCCTTTCATTCAGTCAGTAGCTTCAAACATTTCTGGTATATGAATAACATGATGTTTTTCAATGGCAAAAATCAATGAATATTGTAAATGCACAAACAGTAATTTCTCCGCATTGCAAGGTGCAATTCTGAAATTTTTTGCTTTTTCCTGCTCCTCTTAGCATGATAAAGAAGATTCAAAGAGAGTGAGATGCCAGCTCCTTTCGTTCAGTCAGTAGCTTCAATCATTTCTGGACGTTTTTCAATGGCAAAAATCATTGAATATTGTAAATGCACAAACAGTAATTTCTCCGCATTGCAAGGTGCAATTCTGAAATTTTTTACATTTTCCTGCTCCTCTTAGCATGATAAAGAAGATTCAAAGAGAGTGAGATGCCAGCTCCTTTCATTCAGTCAGTAGCTTCAATCATTTCTGGTATATGAATAACATGATGTTTTTCAATGGCAAAAATCAATGAATATTGTAAATGCACAAACAGTAATTTCTCCGCATTGCAAGGTGCAATTCTGAAATTTTTTGCTTTTTCCTGCTCCTCTTAGCATGATAAAGAAGATTCAAAGAGAGTGAGATGCCAGCTCCTTTCATTCAGTCAGTAGCTTCAATCATTTCTGGACGTTTTTCAATGGCAAAAATCAATGAATATTGTAAATGCACAAACAGTAATTTCTCCGCATTGCAAGGTGCAATTCTGAAATTTTTTGCTTTTTCCTGCTCCTCTTAGCATGATAAAGAAGATTCAAAGAGAGTGAGGTGCCAGCTCCTTTCATTCAGTCAGTAGCTTCAAACATTTCTGGTATATGAATAACATGTTTTTCAATGGCAAAAATCAATGAATATTGTAAATGCACAAACAGTAATTTCTCCGCATTGCAAGGAGCAATTCTGAAATTTTTTGCTTTTTCCTGCTCCTCTTAGCATGATAAAGAAGATTCAAAGAGAGTGAGATGCCAGCTCCTTTCATTCAGTCAGTAGCTTCAATTATTTCTGGACGTTTTTCAATGGCAAAAATCAATGAATATTGTAAATGCACAAACTGTAATTTCTCCGCATTGCAAGGTGCAATTCTGAAATTTTTTGCTTTTTCCTGCTCCTCTTAGCATGATAAAGAAGATTCAAAGAGAGTGAGATGCCAGCTCCTTTCATTCAGTCAGTAGCTTCAAACATTTCTGGTATATGAATAACATGATGTTTTTCAATGGCAAAAATTAATGAATATTGTAAATGCACAAACAGTAATTTCTCCGCATTGCAAGGTGCAATTCTGAAATTTTTTGCTTTTTCCAGCTCCTCTTAGCATGATAAAGAAGATTCAAAGAGAGTGAGATGCCAGCTCCTTTCATTCAGTCAGTAGCTTCAATCATTTCTGGACGTTTTTCAATGGCAAAAATCAATGAATATTGTAAATGCACAAACAGTAATTTCTCCGCATTGCAAGGTGCAATTCTGAAATTTTTTGCTTTATCCTGCTCCTCTTAGCATGATAAAGAAGATTCAAAGAGAGTGAGGTGCCAGCTCCTTTCATTCAGTCAGTAGCTTCAAACATTTCTGGTATATGAATAACATGTTTTTCAATGGCAAAAATCAATGAATATTGTAAATGCACAAACAGTAATTTCTCCGCATTGCAAGGTGCAATTCTGAAATTTTTTGCTTTTTCCTGCTCCTCTTAGCATGATAAAGAAAATTCAAAGAGAGTGAGATGCCAGCTCCTTTCATTCAGTCAGTAGCTTCAATCATTTCTGGACGTTTTTCAATGGCAAAAATCAATGAATATTGTAAATGCACAAACAGTAATTTCTCCGCATTGCAAGGTGCAATTCTGAAATTTTTTGCTTTTTCCTGCTCCTCTTAGCATGATAAAGAAGATTCAAAGAGAGTGAGATGCCAACTCCTTTCATTCAGTCAGTAGCTTCAATCATTTCTGGACGTTTTTCAATGGCAAAAATCAATGAATATTGTAAATGCACAAACTGTAATTTCTCCGCATTGTAAGGTGCAATTCTGAAATTTTTTGCTTTTTCCTGCTCCTCTTAGCATGATAAAGAAGATTCAAAGAGAGTGAGATGCCAGCTCCTTTCATTCAGTCAGTAGCTTCAATCATTTCTGGACGTTTTTCAATGGCAAAAATCAATGAATATTGTAAATGCACAAACTGTAATTTCTCCGCATTGTAAGGTGCAATTCTGAAATTTTTTGCTTTTTCCTGCTCCTCTCAGCATGATAAAGAAGATTCAAAGAGAGTGAGATGCCAGCTCCTTTCATTCAGTCAGTAGCTTCAATCATTTCTGGACGTTTTTCAATGGCAAAAATCAATGAATATTGTAAATGCACAAACAGTAATTTCTCCGCATTGCAAGGTGCAATTCTGAAATTTTTTGCTTTTTCCTGCTCCTCTTAGCATGATAAAGAAGATTCAAAGAGAGTGAGATGCCAGCTCCTTTCATTCAGTCAGTAGCTTCAAACATTTCTGGTATATGAATAACATGATGTTTTTCAATGGCAAAAATCAATGAATATTGTAAATGCACAAACAGTAATTTCTCCGCATTGCAAGGTGCAATTCTGAAATTTTTTGCTTTTTCCTGCTCCTCTTAGCATGATAAAGAAGATTCAAAGAGAGTGAGATGCCAGCTCCTTTCATTCAGTCAGTAGCTTCAAACATTTCTGGTATATGAATAACATGATGTTTTTCAATGGCAAAAATCAATGAATATTGTAAATGCACAAACAGTAATTTCTCCGCATTGCAAGGTGCAAGTCTGAAATTTTTTGCTTTTTCCTGCTCCTCTTAGCATGATAAAGAAGGTTCAAAGAGAGTGAGATGCCAGCTACTTTCATTCAGTCAGTAGCTTCAATCATTTCTGGACGTTTTTCAATGGTAAAAATCAATGAATATTGTAAATGCACAAACAGTAATTTCTCCGCATTGCAAGGTGCAATTCTGAAATTTTTTGCTTTTTCCCGCTCCTCTTAGCATGATAAAGAAGATTCAAAGAGAGTGAGATGCCAGCTCCTTTCATTCAGTCAGTAGCTTCAATCATTTCTGGACGTTTTTCAATGGCAAAAATCAATGAATATTGTAAATGCACAAACAGTAATTTCTCCGCATTGCAAGGTGCAATTCTGAAATTTTTTGCTTTTTCCTGCTCCTCTTAGCATGATAAAGAAGATTCAAAGAGAGTGAGATGCCAGCTCCTTTCATTCAGTCAGTAGCTTCAATCATTTCTGGTAAATGAATAACATGATGTTTTTCAATGGCAAAAATCAATGAATTTTGTAAATGCACAAACAGTAATTTCTCCGCATTGCAAGGCGCAATTCTGAAATTGTTTGCTTTTTCCTGCTCCTCTTAGCATGATAAAGAAGATTCAAAGAGAGTGAGATGCCAGCTCCTTTCATTCAGTCAGTAGCTTCAATCATTTCTGGACGTTTTTCAATGGCAAAAATCAATGAATATTGTAAATGCACAAACTGTAATTTCTCCGCATTGTAAGGTGCAATTCTGAAATTTTTTGCTTTTTCCTGCTCCTCTTAGCATGATAAAGAAGATTCAAAGAGAGTGAGATACCAGCTCCTTTCATTCAGTCAGTAGCTTCAATCATTTCTGGACGTTTTTCAATGGCAAAAATCAATGAATATTGTAAATGCACAAACAGTAATTTCTCCGCATTGCAAGGTGCAATTCTGAAATTTTTTGCTTTTTCCTGCTCCTCTTAGCATGATAAAGAAGATTCAAAGAGAGTGAGATGCCAGCTCCTTTCATTCAGTCAGTAGCTTCAAACATTTCTGGTATATGAATAACATGATGTTTTTCAATGGCAAAAATCAATGAATATTGTAAATGCACAAACAGTAATTTCTCCGCATTGCAAGGTGCAAGTCTGAAATTTTTTGCTTTTTCCTGCTCCTCTTAGCATGATAAAGAAGATTCAAAGAGAGTGAGATGCCAGCTACTTTCATTCAGTCAGTAGCTTCAATCATTTCTGGACGTTTTTCAATGGTAAAAATCAATGAATATTGTAAATGCACAAACAGTAATTTCTCCGCATTGCAAGGTGCAATTCTGAAATTTTTTGCTTTTTCCTGCTCCTCTTAGCATGATAAAGAAGATTCAAAGAGAGTGAGATGCCAGCTCCTTTCATTCAGTCAGTAGCTTCAATCATTTCTGGACGTTTTTCAATGGCAAAAATCAATGAATATTGTAAATGCACAAACAGTAATTTCTTCGCATTGCAAGGTGCAATTCTGAAATGTTTTGCTTTTTCCTGCTCCTCTTAGCATGATAAAGAAGATTCAAAGAGAGTGAGATGCCAGCTCCTTTCATTCAGTCAGTAGCTTCAATCATTTCTGGACGTTTTTCAATGGCAAAAATCAATGAATATTGTAATTGCACAAACAGTAATTTCTCCGCATTGCAAGGTGCAATTCTGAAATTTTTTGCTTTTTCCTGCTCCTCTTAGCATGATAAAGAAGATTCAAAGACAGTGAGATGCCAGCTCCTTTCATTCAGTCAGTAGCTTCAAACATTTCTGGTATATGAATAACATGATGTTTTTCAATGGCAAAAATCAATGAATATTGTAAATGCACAAACAGTAATTTCTCCGCATTGCAAGGTGCAATTCTGAAATTTTTTGCTTTTTCCTGCTCCTCTTAGCATGATAAAGAAGATTCAAAGAGAGTGAGATGCCAGCTCCTTTCATTCAGTCAGTAGCTTCAATCATTTCTGGACGTTTTTCAATGGCAAAAATCAATGAATATTGTAAATGCACAAACAGTAATTTCTCCGCATTGCAAGGTGCAATTCTGAAATTTTTTGCTTTTTCCTGCTCCTCTTAGCATGATAAAGAAGATTCAAAGAGAGTGAGATGCCAGCTCCTTTCATTCAGTCAGTAGCTTCAATCATTTCTGGACGTTTTTCAATGGCAAAAATCAATGAATATTGTAAATGCACAAACAGTAATTTCTCCGCATTGCAAGGTGCAATTCTGAAATTTTTTGCTTTTTCCTGCTCCTCTTAGCATGATAAAGAAGATTCAAAGAGAGTGAGATGCCAGCTCCTTTCATTCAGGCAGTAGCTTCAATCATTTCTGGTAAATGAATAACATGATGTTTTTCAATGGCAAAAATCAATGAATTTTGTAAATGCACAAACAGTAATTTCTCCGCATTGCAAGGCGCAATTCTGAAATTGTTTGCTTTTTCCTGCTCCTCTTAGCATGATAAAGAAGATTCAAAGAGAGTGAGATGCCAGCTCCTTTCATTCAGTCAGTAGCTTCAATCATTTCTGGACGTTTTTCAATGGCAAAAATCAATGAATATTGTAAATGCACAAACAGTAATTTCTCCGCATTGCAAGGTGCAATTCTGAAATTTTTTGCTTTTTCCTGCTCCTCTTAGCATGATAAAGAAGATTCAAAGTGAGTGAGATGCCAGCTCCTTTCATTCAGTCAGTAGCTTCAATCATTTCTGGACGTTTTTCAATGGCAAAAATCAATGAATATTGTAAATGTACAAACAGTAATTTCTCCGCATTGCAAGGTGCAATTCTGAAATTTTTTGCTTTTTCCTGCTCCTCTTAGCATGATAAAGAAGATTCAAAGAGAGTGAGGTTCCAGCTCCTTTCATTCAGTCAGTAGCTTCAAACATTTCTGGTATATGAATAACATGTTTTTCAATGGCAAAAATCAATGAATATTGTAAATGCACAAACAGTAATTTCTCCGCATTGCAAGGTGCAATTCTGAAATTTTTTGCTTTTTCCTGCTCCTCTTAACTTGATAAAGAAGATTCAAAGAGAGTGAGATGCCAGCTCCTTTCATTCAGTCAGTAGCTTCAATCATTTCTGGACGTTTTTCAATGGCAAAAATCAATGAATATTGTAAATGCACAAACTGTAATTTCTCCGCATTGTAAGGTGCAATTCTGAAATTTTTTGCTTTTTCCTGCTCCTCTTAGCATGATAAAGAAGATTCAAAGAGAGTGAGATACCAGCTCCTTTCATTCAGTCAGTAGCTTCAATCATTTCTGGACGTTTTTCAATGGCAAAAATCAATGAATATTGTAAATGCACAAACAGTAATTTCTCCGCATTGCAAGGTGCAATTCTGAAATTTTTTGCTTTTTCCTGCTCCTCTTAGCATGATAAAGAAGATTCAAAGAGAGTGAGATGCCAGCTCCTTTCATTCAGTCAGTAGCTTCAAACATTTCTGGTATATGAATAACATGATGTTTTTCAATGGCAAAAATCAATGAATATTGTAAATGCACAAACAGTAATTTCTCCGCATTGCAAGGTGCAAGTCTGAAATTTTTTGCTTTTTCCTGCTCCTCTTAGCATGATAAAGAAGATTCAAAGAGAGTGAGATGCCAGCTACTTTCATTCAGTCAGTAGCTTCAATCATTTCTGGACGTTTTTCAATGGTAAAAATCAATGAATATTGTAAATGCACAAACAGTAATTTCTCCGCATTGCAAGGTGCAATTCTGAAATTTTTTGCTTTTTCCTGCTCCTCTTAGCATGATAAAGAAGATTCAAAGAGAGTGAGATGCCAGCTCCTTTCATTCAGTCAGTAGCTTCAATCATTTCTGGACGTTTTTCAATGGCAAAAATCAATGAATATTGTAAATGCACAAACAGTAATTTCTTCGCATTGCAAGGTGCAATTCTGAAATGTTTTGCTTTTTCCTGCTCCTCTTAGCATGATAAAGAAGATTCAAAGAGAGTGAGATGCCAGCTCCTTTCATTCAGTCAGTAGCTTCAATCATTTCTGGACGTTTTTCAATGGCAAAAATCAATGAATATTGTAATTGCACAAACAGTAATTTCTCCGCATTGCAAGGTGCAATTCTGAAATTTTTTGCTTTTTCCTGCTCCTCTTAGCATGATAAAGAAGATTCAAAGAGAGTGAGATGCCAGCTCCTTTCATTCAGTCAGTAGCTTCAAACATTTCTGGTATATGAATAACATGATGTTTTTCAATGGCAAAAATCAATGAATATTGTAAATGCACAAACAGTAATTTCTCCGCATTGCAAGGTGCAATTCTGAAATTTTTTGCTTTTTCCTGCTCCTCTTAGCATGATAAAGAAGATTCAAAGAGAGTGAGATGCCAGCTCCTTTCATTCAGTCAGTAGCTTCAATCATTTCTGGACGTTTTTCAATGGCAAAAATCAATGAATATTGTAAATGCACAAACAGTAATTTCTCCGCATTGCAAGGTGCAATTCTGAAATTTTTTGCTTTTTCCTGCTCCTCTTAGCATGATAAAGAAGATTCAAAGAGAGTGAGATGCCAGCTCCTTTCATTCAGTCAGTAGCTTCAATCATTTCTGGACGTTTTTCAATGGCAAAAATCAATGAATATTGTAAATGCACAAACTGTAATTTCTCCGCATTGTAAGGTGCAATTCTGAAATTTTTTGCTTTTTCCTGCTCCTCTTAGCATGATAAAGAAGATTCAAAGAGAGTGAGATGCCAGCTCCTTTCATTCAGTCAGTAGCTTCAATCATTTCTGGACGTTTTTCAATGGCAAAAATCAATGAATATTGTAAATGCACAAACAGTAATTTCTCCGCATTGCAAGGTGCAATTCTGAAATTTTTTGCTTTTTCCTGCTCCTCTTAGCATGATAAAGAAGATTCAAAGAGAGTGAGATGCCAGCTCCTTTCATTCAGTCAGTAGCTTCAATCATTTCTGGACGTTTTTCAATGGCAAAAATCAATGAATATTGTAAATGCACAAACAGTAATTTCTCCGCATTGCAAGGTGCAATTCTGAAATTTTTTGCTTTTTCCTGCTCCTCTTAGCATGATAAAGAAGTTTCAAAGAGAGTGAGATGCCAGCTCCTTTCATTCAGTCAGTAGCTTCAATCATTTCTGGTAAATGAATAACATGATGTTTTTCAATGGCAAAAATCAATGAATTTTGTAAATGCACAAACACTAATTTCTCCGCATTGCAAGGCGCAATTCTGAAATTTTTTGCTTTTTCCTGCTCCTCTTAGCATAATAAAGAAGATTCAAAGAGAGTGAGATGCCAGCTCCTTTCATTCAGTCAGTAGCTTCAATCATTTCTGAACGTTTTTCAATGGTAAAAATCAATGAATATTGTAAATGCACAAACAGTAATTTCTCCGCATTGCAAGGTGCAATTCTGAAATTTTTTGCTTTTTCCTGCTCCTCTTAGCATGATAAAGAAGATTCAAAGAGAGTGAGATGCCAGCTCCTTTCATTCAGTCAGTAGCTTCAATCATTTCTGGACGTTTTTCAATGGCAAAAATCAATGAATATTGTAAATGCACAAACAGTAATTTCTCCGCATTGCAAGGTGCAAT